>NC_030832.1:19308036-19611067 GCF_001704415.2 Capra hircus
CAGAATGGACTGGTTGGATCTCCTTGCAGTCCAAGGGATCCTCAAGAGTCTTCTCCAACACCACAGTTCAAATGCATCAATTCGGCGCTCAGCTTTCTTCACAGTCCAACTCTCACATCCATACATGACCACAGGAGAAACCATAGCCTTGACTAGACGGACCTTAGTCGGCAAAGTAATGTCTCTGCCTTGATGTACCCCCTCAAAAAAAAAAAGGAAAAAAAAAAAAAGAAAAACCGTCCACAACTCTCTCTGCTCCCCTCCAAAACAAAACTAAACCAGAAAAACAACTCCTAAATAGCCCATGTATATTACTTTTTATATATGATATAAGAATTATATATATAATTAAGAATTATATAATATGTATTGTATTATATTAAGTATATGTATATATTATACATATATATATTATATGGTGGTCCAGTGTCGTATTGCCTCCTCGTTCTGTGTTGACCCTTCTACCGTGATGTATTGCTGTTACTATTAGCTCAACTTCGTATGATTTCACATATATTTTTCTCTGCCTCTGATTCTAATACATTCAGTACTATGTAAGTTGATCATATATAGCCTTTATTATGTTGCGTAACATTCCTGCTGTACCCAATTTGTTGAGAGTTTTTATTGTGAGAGAAAAATTTTGCAATGCTTTTTCTGCACCTATTGAGAATTTTGTCTTTCAGCCTATTAATAGTGTGTCACTTTTATTGATTTCCACATATTAAACCATTCTTGCATCCAGGGATAAATCTCAGTTGATCATAGTCTGTAATCCTCTTAATATGCTATTGAGTTTGTTTTGCTAGTATTTAGTTGAAACTATTTGCATCTATAATTATCAGAGATAATAACCTCTGGTGTTTTTTTTTTTTTTTCTTGTAGTGTATCTATCAGTCTTTGATGTCCTTGTAAAAGGAGACTTTGAAAATGATTGGATTCTTCTTTAAATGTGTGGTAGCTGAAGGAGCTTGGTAGAATTCACCAGTGAAACCACATGATCCTGGACATTTTTATTGTTGTTTGGGAGATTTTTTTTTAATACTAATCTAATCTCCTTATTCATTATTGATTTGGACAAATTTTCTATTTCTTTGTAGCTCCATTTTAGTAGGTTGAATGTTTCTGGAAACTTACGGATTTCTTCTAGGTTCATGGTATTCCCTTATCCTTTGTGTTACTGTGGTGTCGAATGTAAAGTCACCTATTTCATTTTTTATTTAGTTTTGAGTCTTCTTTCCTTTTATTAGTGTAATAAAGCTTTGTCAGTTTATCTTTTTTTTAGGTTCTTGTTTTTGTTAACCTTTTCTGTGGTATTCATGGACCCTATTTCATTTATTTCTGCTTTTGACCTTTGTTATTTCCTTCCTTCTTCTAACTTTGAGCTTGTTTGCTCTTTTTCTAATTTCTTGATGTTTAAAGTTAGGTTGTCTGTTTGAGATCTTTTCTGTCAGTGTGTACATTGATATTATTACTTTCCCTGTTAGAACTGCTTTGGCTGCATCCCATAAGTTTTGGTATGTTGTGTTTCCTTTTTCATTTGTTTCAAGATATATTTTGAATTCCCTGTCTTCTTTGATTCATTAAATGTGCAGAAGTGTGTTGTTTAATTTTCACACATTTGTAAATTTTTCAGTTTACTTCCTATTATTGATTTCTATTTCTTACCATTGTGTTCAGGAAAGATACTTGGTATGATCTCAGTCTTCTTATATTTCCTAAGGCTTATTAAGTGACCCATATATGATCTCTTCTGGAGAATATTCCATGTGCACTATAGACTATGCTGCTGTTGAGTGGAATGTTCTTCATATTTGTGTTAGGTCAATTTACTCTAAGGTAGAGTTCAATTATAGTGTTTCCTAATTAAATTTCTCTCTGGATGATATATATGTTTTTGAAAGTCAGGTATTGAAGTCCTCTACTATTATTGTATTGTTGCCTCTTTATCCTTTCATATTTGTTAGTATTCAGGTGATGTATTTAGGTATTCCAAAGTTGGATACTTTTTTTTAAATTTATTCTTTAATTGGAGGAAAATTGTTTTACAGTATTATGTAATTCAACCATAATTATATATATATAACCTATAATAATATTTTACAATATATTACCTATAGTTATTCTACAATATTATGTAATTTAACCATAATTTTATATATATATAAATTTATCACCTCCCTCTCTTGAGCCTCCCTATAATAATATTTTACAATATATTACCTATAGTTATTTTATAATATTATGTAATTTAACCATAATTTTATGTATATATAAATATATCACCTCCCTCTCTTGAGCCTCCCTCTGCTCGCCTCCACCCCTCTAGGTAATTACAGAGCCCTGGACTAGGCTTCCTGTCTTATATAGCAACTTCTCATTAGCTATCTGTTTTACACATGGTAGTGTATATATGTCGATGCTACTTTCACCATTCATACTACTTTCTCCTTCCCCCACCATGTCCACAAGTTCATTCTCTATATTTGCATATTCATTCCTTCCCTGCAAATAGGTTCATCAATACCTTTATTCTAGATTCCCTATATATGCATTAATATACAATGTTTGTTTTTCTCTTTCTGAATTACTTCACTGTGTAAAACAGGCTTTAAATTCATCCACCTCACTAAAACTGACTGAGTTAATTCTTTTTTATGGCTGAATAATATTCCATTGTATATATGTATCAAAACTTCTTTATTCATTCATCCATCTATGAACATTTAGGTTACTTCCATGTCTGAGCTATTGTAAATAGTGCTGGTACTTTGGGGTACATATGTCTTCTTCAGTTATGGGTTTCTCAGGGTACATGCCCAGTAGTAGGATTGATGGGTCATATGGTAGCTTTTTGTTTTTTTAGGGAATTTCCATACTGTTCTTCATAGTGGCTGTATCAATTAAATTCCCACCAACAGTGCAAGAGAGTTGCCTTGTCTCCATATCTTCTCCAGCATTTATTGTTTGTAGATTTTTTGATGATGGTCATTCTGACCGGTGTGAAGTGATGCCTTGCTGTATTTTGATTTGCATTTCTCTGCTTCCCTTGTGGCTCAGATGGTAAAGAATCTGCCTGTAATGTGGGAGACTTGGGTTCAATTCCTGGGTTAGGAAGATCCCCTGGAGGAGGGCATGGCAACCCACTTCAATATTCTTGCCTGCATAATCTGCCTGGACAGAGGAGCCTGGCAAGCTACAGTCCAAGGGGTCGCAAAGAGTTGGACATAACTGAGCGACTGCACACATATGCACAATAATAAGTGAAACTGAGCATCTTTTCATGTGTTTATTGGCCATCTGTATGTCATCACTGGAGAAATATCTATTTAGGATTTAGGTCTTCTGCCAATTTTTGATTGGGCTGTTTGTTTTTCTGATATTGAGCTCTGTGGTGAAATTAATAGATACTTACTCTTGGAAGGAAAGTTATGACCAACCTAGACAACATATTAAAAAGCAGAGACATTACTTTGCCAACAAAGGTCCGTCTAGTTAAGGTTGTGGTCTTTCCAGTAGTCATGTATGGATGTGAGAGTTGGACTATAAAGAAAGCTGAGCACAGAAGAATTGATGCTTTTGAAGTGTGGTGTTGGAGAAGACTCTTGAGAGTCCCTTGGACTGCAAGGAGATACAACCAGTCCATCCTAAAGGAGATCAGTCCTGGGTGTTCACTGGAAGTTCTGATGTTGAAGCTGAAACTCCAATACTTTGGCCACCTGATGCGAAGAGCTGACTCATTTGAAAAGACCCTGATACTGGGAAAGATTGAGGGCAGGAAGAGAAGGGGATGACAGAGGATGAGATGGTTGGTTGACATCACTGACTCAATGGACATAAATTTGGATAAACTCCAGGAGCTGGTGATGGACAGGGAAGCCTGGCGTGCTCTGGTTCATGGAGTCACAGAGTCAGACACAGCTGAGCAACTGAACTGAACTGAACTGAAGCTGCCTATATATTTTGGAGATTAGTCCTTTGTCAGTTATTTTGTTGTAATTATTTTCCCCCATTCTAAGGGTTATCTTTTAATCTTGTTTATTCTTTCCTTTTCTGTGCAGAAGCTTTTAAGTTTAAATAGATCCCTTTTTTTTAATTTTTGTTTTTATTTCCATTACTCTAGAAGGTGGGTCATAGAGGATCTTGCTGGATTTATGTCAAGAGTGTACTGACTATGTTTTCCTCTAAGAGCTTCATAGTTTCTGGTCTTACATTTAAGTCTTTAATACATTTTGAGTTTATTTTTGTGTGTGGTGCTAGGAAGTGTTCTAGTTTCATTCTTTGTTCTTTTGTTTTGAATGAAAAGTGTTCTTTTCATACTGTCCAGTTTTCCCAGCATGACTTATTGAAGAGGCTGTCTTTTCTCCATTGTATATTCTTGCTTCCTTTGTCAAAGATAAGGTGTCCATAGGTGTGTGGGCTTATCTCTGGCTTCCTATCTTGTTCCATTGGTCTATATTTCTGTTTTTGTGCCAGAACCATACTGTCTTGATGACTGTAACTTTGGAGTATAGTCTGAAATCAGGAAGGTTGATTCCTCTATCTCCATTTTTCTTCCTCAAGGTTGCTTTGGATATTCAGTGCTTTTTGTGTGAACATACAAATTCTGTATTTTTGTTCTGGTTCTGTGAAAAATACCATTGTTAGTTTGAAAGGGATTGCACTGAATGTGTAGATTGTTTTGGGTAGTATGGTCATTTTCATAGTATTCTTTCAATCCAAGAACATGGTATATCTCTCCATCTGTTTGTATCATCTTTGATTTCTCTCTAGTGTCTTATAGTTTTCTGCATACAGGTCTCTTGTCTCTTTAGGTAGATTCATTTCTAGATTTTTTTTTTTTTTTTTTTTGCCGTGGTGAATGGGATTGTTTTCTTAATTTCACTTTCTGATTTTTTTCTTATTGTTAATGTATAGAAATACAAGGGATTTCTGTGTATTAATTTTATATCCTGAAGCTTTACAATATTTATTCATTGATTAGTCATAGTAATTTTCTGGTGGCATCTTTAGGGTTTTCTATGTATAGTATCATGTCATCTATAAACAGTGAAAGGTTTACTTCTTTTCTAGTCTGGATTCTTTAAATTTCTTTTTCTTCTCTTACTGCTATGGCTAGGACATCCAAAAATATATTGAATAATTGTGGCAAGAGTGGGCACCCGTGTCTTGTTCCTAATATTATGGGAAATGCCTTCAGTTTTTTACCACTGAGAATAATGTTTGCTGTGGGTTTGTCATATATGGCTTTTATTATGTTGGGGTATGTTCCTTCTGTGCCTGCTTTCTGGAGAGTTTTTATAAATGGGTGTTGGATTTTGTCAAAAGCTTTCTCTGCATCTATTGAGATGATAATATGGTTTTTATCTTTCAGTTTGTTAATATAGTATATCACATTGATTAATTTGCATATATTGAACAATCCTTGCATCCTTGGGTGAAAGCCTACTTGATAATGATGTATGGTCCTATTAACATGTTGGATTCTGTTTGCTAGAATTTTGTCAAGGATTTTTGCATCTATATTCATTTGTAATATTGGCCTGTAATTTTCTTTTTTGATAATATGTTGTCTGGTTATCGTTTCAGGATGATGGTGGCCACCTAGAATGTGTTTCAGAGTTTTCCTTCCTCTGAAATTTTCTGAAAGTTTGAGCAGGATAGGTGTTACCTCTTCAGTACACTTTCAGTAGAATTTGCATGTGAACCCATCTGATCCTGGGCTTTTGTTTGTTGGAAGATTTTTTTTTTTTAATCACAGTTTTTATTTTCCTGCTTGTGATTGGTGTTAGTGGTTTTTATTTCTTTCTGGTTCTATTTTGGAAGGCTGTACTTTTCTTAAAATTTGTCGATTTCTTCAAGATTGTCCATTTTATTGGCATATAGTTGCTCATAGTAGTCTTTTATGATCCTTTGTATTTCTGCATTTTCTGTTGTAAATTTTCCTTTTTCATTTTTAATTTTATTGATTTGCGTCATCTACCTTATTTTCTGGATGTTCTGGCTAATGGTTTGTCAATTTTGTTTATCTTATCAAAGAACCAGCTTTTAGTTTTATTGGTTTTTGCTGTCTTTTTCATTTCTTTTTCATTTATTAACTGCTCTGATCTTGATGATTTCCTCCTACTAACTTTGTGGGGGTTTTGTTCTCTTTTAGTTGCTTTAGTTGTAGGGTTAGGTTGTTTATTTGATGTTTCTTTTGTTTCTGAGATAGGCACATATTACAGAAACTACCCTCTTAGTACTACTTCTATTGCATTTCATAGGTTTCGTGTTGTGTTTTCATTGTCATTTGCTTTTAGGGATTTCTTGTTTTCTTCTTTAGTTTCTTTAGTGACCTCTGGTTTGACCAGAAGCATACTGTTTAGCCTCCGTGTGTTTGTGTTTTGTATAGTTTTTTTCCCCTGTAGTAGATATCTAATCTTACAATGCTGTGGTTAGAAAAGATGCTTGAAATAATTCCATTTTTTAAAAATTTACCAAGGCTTGATTTGTGACCCAAGATGTGATCTATCCTGGAGAATGTCCCATGTGCACTTATGGAGAAAGTGAAATCTACTGTTTTTGGATGAAATGCCCTGTAGATATGAAGAAGGCAATGGCAACCCACTCAAGGACTCTTGCCTGGAAAATCCCATGGACAGAGGAGCCTGGTAGGCTGCAGTCCATGGGGTTGTGAAGAGCAGGACACGACTGAGCAACTTCACTTTCACTTTTCACTTTCACTTTTCACTTTCATGTATTGGAGAAGGAAATGGCAAACACTCCAGTGTTCTTGCCTGGAGAACCCCAGGGACGGGGGAGCCTGGTGGGCTGCCATCTATGGGGTTGCACAGAGTTGGACACGACTGAAGTGACTTAGCAGCAGCTGCAGCCCTGTGGATATCAGTTAGGTCAAAGTGGTCCAATGTATGATTTAAAGTTTGTGTTTCTCTGTTAATTTTCTATCCGAATGATCTGTCCATTGGTTAGGGGGTATTAAAGTCTCCCAGTATTACTGTGTTACCGTCTGTTTTCCCCTTTAATACTTGTTAGCATTTTCCTTATGTATTGATGTGCTCCTGTGCTGGGTGCATATGTATTTATGATTGTTATATCTTCTTGGATTGATCCCGTGATCATTATGTAGTGTCTTTCTTTGTCTCTTGTAACAGTCCTTATTTTAAAGTCTATTTTTCTGATATGATTGTTGCTATTTCCACTTCCTTTTTATTTCCATTTGCATGGAATATCTTTTTCCAGCCCCTCCCTCACTTTCAGTCTGTGTGTCTCCTAAGTGTGAGTTGGGTCTTTTGTAGACAGCATATATAGGGGTCTTGTTTTCATATCCATTCAGCCAATCTATGTCTTTTGTTTGGAGCCTTTAATCTGTTTTGGCTTCCTAATCCAGGAAGCCAAAATGGATTAAAGGAAGCTGATAGGGAAGCTCAGTTGGTAAAGAATCTGCCTTCAGTCCGCCTGCAGGAGACCCTAGTTTGACTCCTGGGTTGGGAAGATCTTGTGGAAAAGGATAAGCTACCCACTCCAGTATTCTTGGGCTTCCCTTGTGGCTCAGCTCATAAAGAATCTGCCTGCATCATGGGAGACCAGGTTTGATGCCTGGATCAGGAAGATCACCTGGAGAAGGAAATGGCAACCCACTCCAGTATTCTTGCCTGGAGAATCTCATGGATGGAGGAGCCTGGTAGGCTACAGTCCATGGGGTCACAAAGAGTCAGACACAACTGAGTGACTTCACTTCACTTCATGATCCTGTTACCATTTAGTTTATTGTTTTGGGTTTATCCTTATAATCCTTTTCTGTGTTTCCTGTCTGGATAAGATCCTTTAGCATTTGTTGAAGAGCTGATTTGGTGGTGCTGAATTCTCTTAGCTTTTGCTTGTATTTTGTAAAGCTTTTGATTTCTCCTTCAAATCTGAATGAGATCCTTGCTGGGCAAAGTAATCTTTGTATATTTTTTGCTTTCATCACTTTAAGTATATCCTACCACTCCCTTCTCACCTGCACAGTTTCTGTTGAAAGATCAGCTCTTAGCCTTATGTGGATCACTTTTATCTTATTGTTTGTTTTCCTCTGATGCTTTTAATAATTTGCTCTTTGTGTTTATTATTTTTTTTAATTTTTATTTTTACTTTATTTTACTTTACAATACTGTATTGGTTTTGCCATACATTGACATGAATCCATCACAGGTGTACATGCGTTCCCAAACATGAACCCCCCTCCCACCTCCCTCCCCATAACATCTCGCTGGGTCATCACCGTGCACCAGCCCCAAGCATGCTGTATCCTGCGTCGGACATAGACTGGCGATTCGATTCTTACATGATAGTATACGTTACAATGCCATTCTCCCAAATCATCCCACCCTCTCCCTCTCCTTCTGAGTCCAAAAGTCTGTTATACACATCTGTGTCTTTTTTGCTGTCTTGCATACAGGGTCATCATTGCCATCTTTCTAAATTCCATATATATGTGTTAGTATACTGTATTGGTGTTTTTCTTTCTGGCTTACTTCACTCTGTATAATCGGCTCCAGTTTCATCCATCTCATCAAAACTGATTCAAATGTATTCTTTTTAATGGCTGAGTAATACTCCATTGTGTTTATGTACCACTGCTTTCTTATCCATTCATCTGCTGATGGACATCTAGGTTGTTTCCATGTCCTGGCTATTATAAACAGTGCTGTGATGAACATTCGGGTACATGTGTCTCTTTCAATTCTGGTTTCCTCGGTGTGTATGCCAAGCAGCGAGATTGCTGGGTCATAAGGTAGCTCTATTTGCAATTTTTTAAGGAATCTCCACACTGTTTTCCAAAGTGGCTGTACTAGTTTGCATTCCCACCAACAGTGTAGGAGGGTTCCCTTTTCTCCACACCCTCTCCAGCATTTATTGCTTGCAGATTTTTGGATTGCAGCCATTCTGGCTGGTGTGAGGTGGTACCTCATTGTGGTTTTGATTTGTATTTCTCTAATAATGAGTGATGTTGAGCATCTTTTCATGTGTTTGTTAGCCATCTGTATGTCTTCTTTGGAGAAATGTCTATGTAGTTCTTTGGCCCATTTTTTGATTGGGTCGTTTATTTTTCTGGAATTGAGCTGCAGAAGTTGCTTGTGTATTTTTGAGATTAGTTGTTTGTCAGTTGCTTCATTTGCTATTATTTTCTCCCATTCAGAAGGCTGTATTTTCACCTTGCTTATATTTTCCTTTGTTGTGCAGAAGCTTTTCATTTTAATTAGATCCCATTTGTTTATTTTTGCTTTTATTTCCAGTATTCTGGGAGGTGGATCATAGAGGCTCCTGCTGTGATTTATGTCGGAGACTGTTTTGCCTATATTCTCCTCTAGGAGTTTTATAGTTTCTGGTCTTCCATTTAGATCTTTAATCCATTTTGAGTATATTTTTGTGTGTGGTGTTAGAAAGTGATCTAGTTTCATTCTTTTACAAGTGGTTGACCAGTTTTCCCAGCACCACTTGTTAAAGAGATTGTCTTTACTCCATTGTATATTCTTGCCTCCTTTGTCAAAGATAAGGTGTCCATATGTGTGTGGATTTATCTCTGGGCTTTCTATTTTGTTCCATTGATCTATATTTCTGTCTTTGTGCCAGTACCATACTGTCTTGATGACTGTGGCTTTGTAGTAGAGCCTGAAATCAGGCAAGTTGATTCCTCCAGTTCCTGTTCTTTGTGTTTAAATTTCATTCAATTCAGTTTCGTCACTCACTTGTGTCCGACTCTTTGCGACCCCATGAATCGCAGCACGCCAGGCCTCTCTGTCCATCACTGACTCCCGGAGTTCACTCAGACTCACGTGCATCGAGTCAGTGATGCCATCCAGCCATCTCATCGTCTGTTGACCCCTTCTCCTCCTGCCCCCAATCCCTCCCAGCATCAGAGTCTTTTCCAGTAGGTCAACTCTTCACATGAGGTGGCCAAAGTACTGGAGTTTCAGCTTTAGCATCATTCCCTCCAAAAATCCCAGGGCTGATCTCCTTCAGAATGGACTGGTTGGATCTCCTTGCAGTCCAAGGGAATCTCAACAGTCTTCTCCAACACCACAGTTCAAAAGCATCAATTCTATGGCGCTCAGCTTTCTTCACAATCCGACTCTCACATCCATACATGACCACTGGAAAAACCATAGCCCTGACTAGACGGACCTTAGTCGGCAAAGTAATGTCTCTGCTTTTGAATATGCTATCTAGGTTGGTCATAACTTTTCTTCCAAGGAGTAAGCATCTTTTAATTTCATGGCTACAGTCACCATCTGCAGTGATTTTGGAGCCCGAACAGATAAAGTCTGACATTGTTTCCACTGTTTCCCCATCTATTTCCCATGAAGTGATGGGACCAGATGCCATAATCTTCATTTTCTGAATGTTGAGCTTTAAGTCAACTTTCCACTCTCCACTTTCACTTTCATCAAGAGGCTTTTGAGTTCCTCTTCACTTTCTGCCATAAGGGTGGTGTCCTCTGAATATCTGAGGTTATTGATATTTCTCCCGGCAATCTTGATTCCAGCTTGTGTTTCTTCCAGCCCAGTATTTCTCATGATGTACTCTGCATAGAAGTTAAATAAGCAGGGTGACAATATACAGCCTTGACGTACTCCTTCTCCTATTTGGAACCAGTCTGTTGTTCCATGTCCAGTTCTAACTTTGCTTCCTGACCTGCGTATAGGTTTCTCAAGAGGCAGGTTAGGTGGTCTGGTATTCCCATCTCTCTCAGAATTTTCCACAGTTTACTGTGATCCACACAGTCAAAGGCTTTGGCATAGTCAAGAAAGCAGAAATAGATGTTTTTCTGGAACTCTCTTGCTTTTTCCATGATTCAGCGGATGTTGGCAATTTGATCTCTTGTGCCTCTGCCTTTTCTAAAACCAGCTTGAACATCAGGGAGTTCACGGTTCACGTATTACTGAAGCCTGGCTTGGAGAATTTTGAGCATTACTTTACTAGCATGTGAGATGAGTGCAATTGTGTGGTAGCTTGAGCATTCTTTGGCATTGCCTTTCTTTGGAATTGGAATGAAAACTGACCTTTTCCAGTCCTGTGGCCACTGCTGAGTTTTCCAAATTTGTTGGCATATTGAGTGGAGCACTTTCACAGCATCATCTTTCAGGATTTGAAATAGCTCCACTGGAATTCTATCACCTCCACTAGCCTTGTTCGTAGTGATGTTTTCTAAGGCCCACTTGACTTCACATTCCAGGGTGTCTGGCTCTAGGTGAGTGATCACACCATCGTGATTATCTTTGTCTTGAAGATCTTCTCGGCCTTTTGGCTAAGATCAAGTGTAGTGGGTATTGTAAGACCTTTCTTATTACTAGTAACCAACTGAAAAAGTATGTAAGGCCTTGATAACACTAGCATGCTGGGCACTCTGCATACCCCTTCTGATGTCTGTGTCAGAAGCTTTCTCTGTCCCTTTTTCACTGTAATAAAACTTCTGCCACACAAAAGCTCTGAGTAATCAGGCCTCGTCTCTGGCCCCTAAAGGAAACCAAACCTGAATTTTCACAGGAAGGACTGACACTGAGGCTGAAGCTCCAATACCTTGGCCACCTCTTGTGAAGAGCTGACTCATTGGAAAAGCCCCTGATACTGGGAAAGACTGAGGGCAAGAGATGAAGGAGGCAACAGAAGATGAGATGAATGGATGGTATCTCCAACTCAGTGGACATGAGTTTGAGGAACCCCTGGGAGATAGTGAAGGACAGGAAAACCTGGCATGCTGCGGTCCATGGGGTTGCAAAGAACTGGACACAACTTAGCAACTGAGCAGCAACAACCTTGTGGTGTGCAGAATTCTGCTGAAAAATCAGCTGATAACCTTATGGGATTTCCCTTGTGTGTTATTTGTTGCTTTCCCCTTGTTGCTTTTAATACTTTTTCATTGTATTTAATATTTGTCAATTTGATTAGTATGTATCTTGGCATTTTCCTCCTTGGGTTTATCCTGTTTAGGACTCTCTGCACTTTATGGACTTGGGTGATTGTTTCCTTTCCCATGCTGTGGAAGATTTCAGTGCTTGTGTATTTAAATTTTTGCTTAGGCTCTTTCTCTCTCTCTTCAGCTTTTGAGACTCTTATAATGGAAGCGTCCTAAATGTTTAACGCTGGGACTAGTGTTGTGTTAAGGTTGCCACAGAAGTTTCTTAAACTGTCCTCAGTTCTTTTGTTCGTTTGTTTTATTCTGCTCTGTGGCAATGATTGCCACCATCCTGTCTTCAAGCTAACTTACCTGTTCTGTCTCATTTCCTACTATTGATTCCTTTTAGTGTGTTTCAGTTTAGTTATCGTATTCTCCAACTCTTGTTGTTGTTTGTTTCTTTTAGGTCTTTGTTAAAGATTTCATGTATCTTTTTGGTCTGTTCCTAAATTCTTTTTCTGAGATTTTGGGTCTTTACTATCATTACTATGAGTTATTTTTTGGGTAGATTCTAGCCTATCTTCTCTTCATTTAGTTGTTCTTTTGGAGTTTTATTAATATCTTCTTCCTTCATCTGCAACATAGTCTTTTGCTACATCATTTTATCTAACTTTCTGTGTTTGCAGTCTTCATTCCACCAAGTGCAGGATTGCAGTTACTCTTCTGTTGTCTCCTCTCTGTTGTGTGAGATTGGTCTGAGAATCTTGTGCAGCCTTCCTGGTGGGAGGGACTGGTTCCTGCCCACTGGTGGATAGAGCTGGGTCTTGTCCCTCCAGTGGACAGGGCTGTATTAGGGGTTTATTTAGAGGTGATTCTCGCCTTGGGAAGACTTTAGGCAGCCTGTCTTCTGATGAGTGGGGCTGTGTTCCCACCCTATTGTTGTTGGCCTGAGACATCCCAGAGGCTATTGGTTGGATTGTATCTTGGTGTCAATTTGGTGGCCTACAGGAGAGCTCACACTAGTGAGTATGTCCTGGAACCTCTGCCGCCAGTGTCCTTATTTCCGCAGTGAGTCACAGCTGTCCTCTGCCTCCCCAGGAGACCCTGTAAGATCAGCATGTTGGTCTGGAGCAGGTTCTTATGAAGTTACTACTTTTTCCTTGGGTCCTGGCTTACATACATAAGACCCTGTGTGTGCTGTCCAGGAGTAGAGTTTCTGCTTCTCACAGTCCTATGGAGTTTCCCCAATCATGCCCCACTGTTCTTCAAAGTCAGATGTTCTGGGGACTTCTGAAACCAGACCCTCAGTCTGGGGAGCCTGATATGGTATTCTGTCTCAATTTTGTGAGACAGTCTCTGTAATATATTTTCCAGTTTGTGGGTTGCCCATCTGGGTGGTATAGGATTTTATTGTGAATGCATGCTTCATATTGTGTTGTTGTGCCTTCTTTGTTTTTGGATGTAGAGCATCTTTTTTGGTAGGTTCTAGTCATTTTTGTTGATGATTGTTCAGCAGTTAAGTGTGATTTGGGTGTTTTCATGAGAGGAGGCAAACTCGTGTCCTTCTACTCTGGCATCCTGTTTCCAGTCTCCTAAGTATATTATTCTTTGATGCTAGTGTAAGTGAGATTCATTTCCTTAACTTCCTCTTTGGATAGCTTGTTATTAGTCTGTGGGAACATATCTGATTTTGTATGTTTATTTTTGTTTTCTGCAGCATTCCTGGATTCATATGATTACTTTTATTAGTTTGATTGATCCAAAGGGTTTTTTGTGTGGAATCCTTTGGGTTTTCTCTGTATAAGATCATGCTATCTATGAATACAGACTGTTTCACTTCTTCCTTTATGATTTGGATATGTTCCATAATTATCCTGGCTAAAACGTCCATTATTGTGTTGAATAGAAGTGGCAATAATGGGTATCCTTGTCTTGCTCTAGATTTTAAGAGCAAGCACTTTCAGTTTTTCAGTGTTCAGTATGATGTCAGCTGTGGGCATTTCATATATGCCTTCATTATGTTAAAGTACCTTGTTTGTGTACATAATTTGTTGAGTGCTTCTATTATTGAAGAGTGTTGAATTTTGTTTCTCTTTCTGTGTTGAGATTATTGTATGATCTTTATCTTTTATTTTAGTAATTAGTATATTACATTTATTGATTTGCATATACTGAACCATCCTTGCCTTCCAAGGATAAATCCCCTTGATCATGATCAGTGGTGCTTTGATTGTGCTATTGCATTTGGTTTGCTCAAGTATTTTGAGGAGTTTTGCATCTTTATTTATCAGGAATATTTGCATGTAGTTTTCTCATAGTGTCCTTATGTGGCTTTGATATCAGCATAATTCAGGCCTCTTAAACTGAATTTGGACATGTTCCCCTACCCTTCTATTTTTTGAAAAGTTTGAGAAAGATTGGTGTTAGTAGAATTTACTTGTGAAGCCATATGGTCTTGGAAAGTAGCATAAGAATATCAAATCCTATTTGCTTATGCCATCTTGAGAAATGGAACCACATCTTACTGTTTGTTTAACTACTTCTTTGTTTTCTGACCACATTAGAACATTAGTAGATATTAAGGAAATTATTGAACAGAAAAATAAAAGCAATTTAATTTTCTTTATTTCAAATACAAAATCATTTGTGCTATCAAACTTTGAGACTGATTAAGGAGAAAATTAAGAGAAAGAAGTAATACTGTTATATGCTTGATGTTCACATTATTAGGTAACTTAACATTAAAAAAAACTTTTTCTCCATTGCTGGAATCGAACATACACTTTTTGTAGAAGAATGAATTTGTTGACACTCAACCAGTTTGCAGTGCTCCTCTGGAAAAATTTTACCTTAAAGGTATGTAAAGGTATCCTTGGAAAATGTCCATAAATGCCCATGTGGTGCAGTTTGGATTTGGGGTGGGGTGGGGTGGGGGTGGGTTTATATATATGCACACACTTGAAAAATCAATTCCAGAGCTGAAAGTAGCTCTTCCAAATGTATGAAACTGCATTAATCAATAGTATAGTCTGACCTATAAGAAAACTGGTTAGGGGAGTTGGAGGGATGATATGAAACTTAAGCTGTTCCAGGGTGAAATTGGCAGAACTATCTATTTGCTTTGAATGTGTACTCTTAAATTAATTAACACAATCTTTTTGTTCCTCTTCTAGAGGAGGCAGTTCTTTAATTTAATATTGGAAGTCCTAACTGCATTGGCGTTTCCAATGATGCTTTTGCTCTTACGTGCTGTTATTCAAATAACTGTTACTGGACCTTACAGTTTTACTTCCCAACCCATCAGTACTCTGCCTTCATTCCTCCAAAATGATGAAACATGGGAACTGATTTATGTGCCTTCGAATATTGATGTGGTAAAAGAGATCACTGAGAATGTGAAGAGGAATCTAAACATCAGTATAAAAGGTTAGAAATTAAAGTTTTCTGTAAAGCTTATCATTAACATTTTTGATGGAGCTGAAACAGTATAGGGAAAAGAATAAGAATAAAGTTGGATGAATCACACTGCCCAATTTTAGCATTTCTCTCTGGCTGCTTTCAAGATATTTTCTGTCTTTATTTTTCAAAAGTTTGATTATGATGTGTCTGTGGATTTCTTTTGGCATTTTTCTTTGGGGCTCACTGAGCATTTTGAATCTGTAAGTTGCACAAAGTTAGGGGACTTTACAATAATTATTTTTAAAATTGTTTTTTTAACATGACCATCTTTCTCTTCCTCTAAGACTATAATGATACATTTTGTATTGTCCCACAGGTTGTTTAGGCTCTGTTCAACTTTTGTCTAATCTTTCTTTTCCTCTCTTGTTCAGATTAGAAAATTTCTATCTTGAATAACTCCTTCCTGTGTTATAACTATACAGGTATTGAGCCATCAAATGAGTTGTGTTTTTTAAAGCACAAAGTGATCACCTCCTGATTTGTTTCTTTTAATTAAGTAACTTTTTTGAGATATAATACACATTCCATACTTTCACCCATTTGAAGTGTGTAATTCAGTGGCTTCAATATATTCACAGAGGTGTGCAACCACTGCCACAATTAATTTTAAAGCATTTTTATCACCAAAAATAAATTCCAATATCTTCAGCCATAGCCCCACAATTATCCATCCCTATCAAGATAAGAAAAACAGTAATCTCCTTTTATCTCTACAGATTTGCCTATTATAAATCTTTTATATAAATAAATGGTTTATGTATGAAATATAAACAAATTGTTTACATATGAACCTTTAATATAAATTGTTTACATATAAACTTTTTATATCAACTTTATAAAATGCAATATGTGGTCTTTCATGACTCTCTTCTTATACTTAAAATGTTTTCAAGGTTTACCCATGTAGTTGCATGCATCAGTTCTTTATTCCTTTTCATTGTCAGATAATATTCCATTGTATGGATACACTGCATTTAATTGGTACAATATATCTTTCATCAGTTGAAGGACATTTGGGTTGTTTCTACCTTTTGGCTACTATAAATAATACTGCTACAAACATTCATCTATAGGTTTTAGATAGACATATGTTTTCATTTCTGTCGGTTATATACCAAAAGCAGAATAAATGTGTCATATGTTTACTCTATTTTTAAGTTTTCAAGGAAATGCCAGATTGTTATCTAAAGTCGTTATACCATTTTACATTCTGATTAGCAGTGAATGAAGGTACCACATCCTCTCCAGCTCTTGTTATCTTCTGTCTTTTTGATTATAGTCATCTCAGTGGATGTAAAGTGATTTATTGTGATTTCAATTTGCATTTCCCTCACCACTAATGACTTATCTTTATATGTGCTTTATAATGATTATTTTAAAATTGCAATAAAATTTTATAAAATTTTTTATTGAAATATTTTGAACCCCAAATATCCATCAAGTTGTTATGATACCAGTATTTAAGAAACAGTGTTTTCAAATTTGCATATTTGGATAGAAGGTTTTTGTCCATGTAAACTAATATGTTTTCTCTCAGAAGGGATTATCATATGTTTTTATTTAAGTGAACAATTTTACTTCTCTATAGTTAAAGGCTTTTCTTCAGAAATTGAGTTTGAGAAGTACGTTAAGTATGACTATCGAGCTCATAAAGTGCTGGCTGCCATTGTTTTTGACTGTGACTTCAAAAATAGGCATGATCCATTGCCACTTCAGGTGAGAAAGTTGTATTTAGAGTTTTCTAAATAAATAGTTTTCTTGTAATTGGAATTTTAGTTTCTATGATTTTAATGAATTTTGTAATATCTACCCTGTTTTATCAGTGAAGAAACTAATTTTCCCAAGATCAAACTACTTGTATAAAATAAAGCAAGAATATGAGTCCAGATTTGAGTAGCTTTAAGTTATGTCTGTGTTTGTAGCTTTTGAAGTATGGTAATAAGGGAATAATTGTATCTTTCATGCACAGGACTTCTGATTCATGGGACACTTGGACTACTCATACATTGCTTCTAGTTTTGCAAAAGGTAGTGAAACACAAGCATGGATAGAGCTTTTTCTTTGAATGAGACATAGAATTTAAGTCCTTTCATAAATCTCTAGAGAAAACTCTATGGCTTACCCACATTGATCCAGATTAGATGATAGCATAACCCAAAAGAAGGAAAGAAAAAGATAGTGCTTTGAACTTGGTGCCTCCTTGGCAGATCTTATAAACATTGTCTTCTGGTGGTGATGAAAATAAAGGGCAATCTATACCAGTTCCACATGGAGCCAAATTCTATATTTAGAAAACAGATGCTTGTTGGCAGAAGGCAAGATTAATAAAACCACCAGTAGGACAATATATATTCTTTCTGTGTGTCCCATCCTTTCATGACTTTTCTTTTGTGCCAGCTTCTATTTACTAAGTCAGAATTATCCATGTACTGATACAGGTTTAGGCTCAACAATATACATTGGCTCAAAGTGTCTTCAGTTCTATTTTAAGTTTCAGTCTTATTGCTGAATAATAAGGCTTCCCTGGTGGCTCAGACAATAAAGCGTCTGCCTGCAGTGCAGGAGACCTGGGTTCAATCCCTTGGTTGGGAAGATCCCCTGGAGAAGGAAATGGCAACCCATTCACTTGCCTGGAAAATCCCATGGACGGAGGAGCCTGGTAGGCTACAGTCCATGGAGAGTCGGACGTCACTGAGCAACTTCACTTTCACTTTCTTTCATGTATAACACTGTTAAATTTAGGATATGCAATGTGTATATTGCATATGAATTGTGTATTTGAAATGTGTATATTGCAAAATGATTACCACAGCAAGGTTAGCTGATATATATTCCTCACCTCACAGAATTACCAGTTTTGTGTGTGGTGAGATGAGTAAGTTCTGAGGATCTAATGTATTGCATTATTGCATGTATTGCATTCTGCTTGGTCTGTTTTGATGATTTTTCTAAAACCTTTTGATCTTTATTGATGATTTTATGTATAGCATAGACCATCTAATGTCTACCAACTTTCCCACATCTTAGGTGACTTTCTCTTTTTTTATTTTATTTATTATTACTATTTTGACTATGCTGAGTCTTCATTATGGCATGCGGGCTCTTCCTTGCATTGCGAAGGCTTCTCTAGTTGTGGTATGTAGCCTGCGGGCTTAGTTGCCCTGCAGCATATAGGATCTTAGTTCCCTGACCAGGAATCAAACTCACATCCCCTGCATTGGAAGGTGGATTCTTTACCACTGGACCACCAAGGAAGTCCCTTATGTGATCTTTTGTTCATTTACAAGGATCCACAAGGATCAAAATAAATCTCAGATATGATCATGTCACTGTCCTGATGAAAAGACTTTGGTGACTTCCAATGTCCAGAGTCCTTTACACAAATATATGGCTATTGATATCCTAGTACTTGGCTATCTCTTATACTCCTTACCAAACTTTTTATGTTCCAGCAGTACTTAACTTCCAGAAATTACCTGGAAACACTGTATTGCTTTTTGTTTCTGAATCTTTGGTCACATTTTCTCTGCTGTACAAATGCTACTGTGAATTTCCATTCAGCTTCCACACCTATCCCTTTCTTTTCTGTCTTCATCACAACCAGCACATGTTTCTATTAGAATTCATATGGGAGCAGACACTACTGAATGCATTTCAACAAAAGGGTTTTTATATAAGGAAATATTTGCACATTAACATTGTAGATTTTAGTCACTCTTGACAAACACTTCAGAGGATCTAGCTTACCTGTTTAGATGAACCATACCCTTCTTGAGCCTTTAGTTATCAGGTCATAGTTGCTGCAAATGGTCTTAACTGTTTGCTATGGAAAAGTAAGCACCAAGAGGTGCCCCCATGTACCTCACTGTTTTCATTATGTAACAGTAACCCTAATCATGATTAATTGCTTCCTCTAGTATCATAATTTATTTGCCAGTGTACCAGTGTGAGTAGCTCAGTAATGCTAGGTGATAATCATACAGCTATTTGGTGGAAGCTTTACGTATCTCCTCTTAAAAGTCTGCTACCCCAGAAAACAAGGCCTTTACTGCAGCAGAACATGAGTTTGTAAGGATGGGATGTATAAATTCCACAAGTAGGTCTCTGGGAGTAATTAGAAGGGCCAGTTCTACTTCCAAGCCTTGTTTCCCCCACCCTTATGTTTTACCGAGAACATAGAGCCATATACTGATTATTGTTACATAGGCCACATCCTATAGAACAGTGTCCCAGATCAACAGAGTGTTATCCTTATCTGAAATTTAACAGGCATTTTCAGTTTCTTCTCTCAGGTCTGCTGCTTCTGAGTCATAATGGCATATGGTAAGAACCATAGATGAGTGGTTCAGGTACCCATTAATGTATCTCCTTAAATATAAAATAGATCCCCTGCTGGAGGCATATTGTGTGCCTTTACCCCTATTGCAGACCCATTTCTTTTTCTGGACTCCCCTGAAAATTTTTACATCATAAATAGATCTGACCAGTTCTCTCAAATATGGTATATGCCATCACCAAAATTTTGAAAAACAGTCTCATCAAAAAAAAGGCCCACCTCTTTTTGCAGTGTTTCTTTTGAGTGGTTAGGAGTACAGCATACAGCAAAACTACTCTTTGAGGATATATCCTGGCATACCTCAGAGACCACTGGACCCATAAAAAGCTCACCAGTTAGCAAGGTCCTGAGTCTTTATATAAGCTTTATCTCTCAACCTGTGGTAAGCAAATGTCTTACTAGGGCATTTAGAATGCTTGTCACTTCCTATTTATCAGGTCTAAATGTAAATGCAAATTCACAGGACTTAAAACATATAGAATCATTTCGTAAAATAATAAAGTTGGAAGACACATATAAAACATATAAAACTACAGTAATCATTAAAGTGTAATACTGGCATATGATCAACAAATGTATCTATGACACAGAACGGAAAGCCCAGAAGTAAGCTTTCTTTAATATAGTCATTTGGGACTTCATTGTGGTTTAGTGGCTAGGACTCTGTGATCCCAGTGCAAGGGCCTGGGTTCAATCCTTGGTCATGGAACTGGGTCGCACATGCCACAACTAAGAGATCACATGCTGCAACTGAAGATCCTGCATGCAGCAGCTAAAGATTCCTCATTTCACTAAAAGATCCTGCATGCCACAACTGAAGGATAACACATACCACGACAAAGATCGAAGATACCACATGCCACAACGAGACCTGGTGCAGCCAAATTAATTAATTAATTAATTTTTAAAAGTAGAAATACCAAGGCACCAAATAAATCTTATGGGGAAAGAAAGATGTTTTCAGTAAATAGTGCTGTAATGATTGGATGTATATATGGAAAAAATGAACCTTGAACTGACCTCATACTACACACAAAAAAATAGCTCATGAATTTTAGATTTAAATGTCAAAGCTAAAACCAATGCTTTTAGAGTAAAGCAAAGACAAGTATCATCTTTACTTGGGAGTAGCAAACGTTTTTCAGATCACAGAAAGTGATAACCATTAAAGAAAAAATTAATAGATTAAATTTTATCAAACTTGTAGAAACTTCTTATCATCAAAAGACACTGTTGACTTCTGGTCTGGACAAGATGGTGGGGACTCATTTCTCTCTGTCATTCTTCTTAGTGAGGATGGATGGAATGCAAAGGCAAAACAAAACTCTGAAAAGTGATAACGGTGCAAGTTGTTTTAAGACCTCATGCCTAGAGGAGCAGCACAAGGGCACACATCTTAATGTGTCACACCCAACAGATGACAGCCAAGACCCAGCATTATCTGACCTCCAACCTAGCAATAGAAGGCAGCAAGTAGGCTCATGCCATTCCACATCAAATGGAAGCATTTCTAACATTAGACAGTTCTGACACATCTAGCAAGAGGAATGGATAGGGAGCCCTGATAACAATTAGTAGCCAGGAAAAATACTCTCCTTCCTTACCAAGCCCTTCCTCTGCTAATATATATTGAAACCCATGAGCAAGAGATACTCAGCCACAAGTATCCCAGTCTAGAAGCCTCTTCATCACCTCCAGCCTAAGATATCCCTCAATGCAAGACTCTGGAGTGGGTGGGCCAGTGGAACCATCAAGAGGGTCCCAGCTACAAAAAAGTGGCAATGTCTATGGGCCAGAGACTCTCTTTTCCTGTTCAGATACATGAAGGAAGTCAAGGAACAGTGGTAGGGAAACTCCACTACAAGAAGTCCCACATTCAGAAAGAACTGTCTGTCCCATACAAGCAGGTTCCTGCCACATGTGCCCAACCAGAAAGCCTCTTTCCTCTTGTGGGCTGAATATCCTGTCTTATATAGGGATCCCCCAGAGCAAGACAGGCAAAATTGGCATGAGGAACTAAGCCACAGAAGAGGTCTAGCCTGGAAAGGTCTTTATGCCTTGTGCCTCCTCGGCCCCCAGAAGGAAAATTTGTGTTCCTTTAAGCAGAAATAGCAGGAACCATTGTGAGCCCCAGTGGAACCACATAAACTGTGAGACCAAAATTAATACTTAAAAAGCTCTGGAAATTAAATTGGCACTGAAATTAAGCCATTGCTGCATAAAATAGGCTGACTGCCTGATATAATAAAGTATTTAAATAGGATCCAGAGTCTCCTAAAATAATAGACAAAATTAACAAAGTAAAATAGAAAATCATCTGTCAGACCAAGAACCAATTTACTGATATGAGAACTGAGATGAATTAGAGGTTAGAATTATCTGAGAAAGATTTTAAAGCAACCATCATAAAACATGTTTCAACAGCAATTAAAAACTGTTTTGAAACAAATGAAAATATGGGAAATATAAGCAGAGAAATAAAAGTTATAAACATTAAATTCAGTAACAAATAACAACCTAGTAGGAAAAAGTTGGCTTAAACCTCAACATTCAGAAAACTAAGATCATGGCATCCAGTCCCATCACTTCATGGCAAACAGATGGGGAAACACTGGCAGACTTTTTTTGGGGGGTCTCCAAAATCACTGCAGATGGTGACTGCAGCCATGAAATTAAAAGATGCTTACTCCTTGGAAGAAAAGTTATGACCAACCTAGACAGCATATTAAAAAGCGGAGACATTACTTTGCCAACAAAGGTCCATCTAGTCAAGGCTATGCTTTTTCCAGTAGTCATGTATGGATGTGAGAGTTGGACTGTAAAGAAAGCTGAGAGCTGAAGAATTGATGCTTTTGAACTGTGGTGTTGGAGAAGACTGTTGAGAGTCCCTTGGACTGCAAGGAGATCCAACCAGTCCATCCTAAATGAAATCAGTTCTGAATTTCCATTGGAAGGACTGATGATGAGGCTGTAACTCCAATACTTTGGCCACCTGATGTGAAGAGCTGACTCATTGGAAAAGACCCTGATACTGGGAAAGATTGAAGGCGGGAGGAGAAGAGGATGACAGGGGATGAGATGGTTGCATGGCATCACCAACTCAATGGACATGAATTTGAGTAAACTTCGGGAGTTGGTGATGGATAGGGAAGCCCGGTGTGCTGCAGTCCATAGAGTCGCTAAGAGTCAGACACGACAGAGACTGAACTGAACTGAACTTGGATGGGCTTATTAACAGAGAAGACAGAGGAGAGGATATAACACTGAGGATTTAATTTATCCAAGGAAGTGCAAAGAATGTGCACTGAAACTACATTGCTGAAAGAAATTAAAGAAGGCCAAAATAAATGGAAAGACAGCCCACGTTCATGGGTGTGCACATGCGTGCTAAATTGCTTCAGTCATGTCCGATTCTTTGTGACGCTATGCACCATAGCCCACTAGGCTTCTATGTCCATTGAGTTCTCTAGACAAGAATACTGGAGTGGGTTGCTGTGCCCTCCTCCAGGGGATCTTCCCAACCCAGGAATCAAACCTGCATCTCTTACGTCTCCTGCATTGTCTGGCAGATTCTTTATCACTAGCAACATCTAGGAAGCCCTAAGTTCGTGGGTAGGAAGACCTAATTTGTTAAATCATACCACCAATAGCTACCTAGATTCATCACAATCCTTATCAAAATTCCAGTGCCCTTTTTTATTGAGATATTTTTATTTACAATAGTAGTTTTAGGTATACAACATGGAGTTTCAAAATTTTTATAGATTATATACCATTTAAAGTTATAAAATTTGTTTATATTACCTGTGCTGTAAAATATGTCCTTGTAGCTCATTATTTTAAAACTAATAGTTTGTATTCCTTAATCCCTACCCCATATGCCCCTCCCTCTTTCCCTCTCTCCCACTGATAACTACTAGTTTGTTCTCTGTATCTGAGTCTGTGTCTGCTTTGTTATAGTCATTTGTTTTGTTTTTAGATCCCACAGTTAAGTGATAGCAAGCAGTATTTGTCTTTCTCTGTCTTTTCTCTAAGCAACATGTCCATCTATGATGTTGCAAATGGCAAATTTTCATTCTTTTGTGGTTAGTAGTATTCCTGTGTATGATATCTTCTTTATCTATTTAACTGTGGACAGCCTTGCTTCCATGTTGGCTATTGTAAATAATATAGCTGTGAACACTGGGGCACATGTATATTTTTAAAATGAGTATTTTGCTCTTTGAAAAATACTCAGGAATAGAGCTGCTGGATCACATGGTAGCTCTATTTTAATTTTCTAAGGAACCTCCATACTGTTTTCCACAGTGGTGTTGGTGGTATTCAGTCACTCATTCCTGTTCAGCTCTTTGCAGCTCCATAGACTGCAGCATGCCAGACTTCCCTGTCCTTCACTATCTCCCAGAGTTTGTTCTAACTCATGTCCACTGAGTCAATGATGCCATCCAAACATCTCATTCCCTGTCACCCCCTTCTCCTCCTGCCCTCAGTCTTTCCCAGGAACAGGGTCTTTACCAATAAGTCGGCTCTTCACATCACATGACCAAAGTATTGGAGCTTTAGCTTCAGCATCAGTCCTTCCAGTGGATATTCAGGGTTGATTTCATTTAGGATTGGCTGGTTTGATCTCCTTGCTGTCCAACGGACTTTTGAGAGTCTTCTCCAACACCACAGTTCAGAAGCATCAATTCTTCGGCACTCAGCTTTCTTTATGTTCCAGCTCTCACATCCATACATGACTACAGGAAATACCATAGCTTTCACTCGGCAGAACTTTGTTGGCAAAGTGATGTCTCTGCTTTTTTATATGGAGTATAGGTTTGTCACAGCTTTATATCCAAGGAGCAAGTGTCTTTTAATTTCATGGCTGCAGTTACCATCTGCAGTGATTTTGGAGCCCAGGAAAATAAAGTCTGTCACCATTTCCATTTTTTTTCCCTATTTGTCATGAATGATGGGACCAGATGCCATGATCTTAGTTTTATGAATGTTGAGTTTGAAGCCAATTATTCAGCTTTTCAATCTCAACTAATGCAGAAAATTATGTCCTGCCTCTTAGGAAACCTATATGCAGGTCAGGAAGCAATAGTTAGAACTGGACGTGGAACAACAAACTGGTTCCAAATAGGAAAAGGAATACGTCAAGGCTGTATATTGTCACTCAGCTTATTTAACTTCTATGCAGAGTACATCATGAGAAACTGGGCTGGAAGAAGCACAAGCTGGAATCAAGATTGCCGGGAGAAATATCAATAACCTCAGATATGCAGATGACACCACCCTTATGGCAGAAAGTGAAGAGGAACTCAAAAGCCTCTTGATGAAAGTGAAAGAGGAGAGCAAAAAAGTTGGCTTCAAACTCAACATTCAGAAAACAAAGATCATGGCATCTGGTCCCATCACTTCATGGGAAATAGATGGGGAAACAGTGGAAACAGTGTCAGACTTTATTCTGGGGGGCTCCAAAATCACTGCAGATGGTGACTGTAGCCATGAAATTAAAAGATGCTTACTCCTTGGAAGAAAAGTTATGACCAACCTAGACAGCATATTGAAAAGCAGAGACATTGCTTTGCCAACAAAGCTCCATGTAGTCAAGGCTATGGTTTTTCCAGTGGTCATGTATGGATGCGAGAGTTGGACTGTGAAGAAAGCTGAGTGCTGAAGAATTGATGCTTTTGAACTGTGGTGTTGGAGAAGACTGTTGAGAGTCCCTTGAACTGCAAGGAGATCCAACCAGTTCATTCTAAAGGAGATCAGCCTGGGTGTTCTTTGGAAGGACTGATGCTAAAGCTGAAACTCCAGTACTTTGGCCACCTCATGTGAAGAATTGACTCATTGGAAAAGACTCTGATGCTGGGAGGGATTGGGGGCAGGAGGAAAAGGGGACGACAGAGGATGAGATGGCTGGATGGCATCACCAACTCGATGGACATGAGTTTGAGTAAACTCCGGGAGTTGGTGATAGACAAGGAGGCCTGGCGTGCTGCGATTCATGGGGTTGCAAAGAGTCAGACACGACTGAGTGACTGAACTGAACTGAATGCAGAAAAAGTTTCGAGAAAATTGAGCACCCATTTATAATAAAATTAATGAGCTCTGTTACAGTCATACTATGGAATATTACTCTATTCCTGTATACTCAGTCATATTTGACTCCTTGTGACCCAGTGGACTATAGCCTGCCAGGCTCCTCTACACATGGGATTCTCCAGGCAGAATACTGGAGTGAATTCAACCCTGGGATCAAACCCAAATCTCCTGCAGCTCCTGAATTGGCAGGTGTATTCTTTACCACTGAGCATCAGGGAAGCCCCCTATGGAATACTGCTCAGTGATAAAAAAGAAATTTACTGAAAACAGCAATTACATTAATGAATTTCAAAACATACGGAGTAAAAGAAGCCTTCTATGAAAGAGTACAATACTATATTTAATTCCATTTATATGAAATTTTATAATGGCCAGAATTAATCTGTGGTGAAGTTAGAAAAATTATATCTCTGACTGTGATCAGGATCAACGGGGAAAGGGCATTATGAAAACTTTCTGGAATGAGGGTAATGTTTATCTTGATAGTAGTTGAGTTAAAATAGCTATGCATTTTTAAAACTTATATAGTAAAGGAAATGTACAGTTAAGATTTGTACATTTTATTGTGAGTAAATAGAAGAAAACAACAGAATGAGAAAGACTAAAGATCTCTTCAAGAAAATTAGAGATACCAAGGGAACATTTCATGCAAAGATGGGCTCAATAAAGGACAGAAATGGTATGGACCTAACAGAAGCAGAAGATATTAAGAAGAGGTGGCAAGAATACACAGAAGAACTGTACAAAAATTCATGACCCAGATAATCATGATTGTGACCACTAATCTAGAGCCAGACATCTTGGAATGTGATGTCAAGTGGGCCTTAGAAAGCACCACTACGAACAAGCTAGTGGAGGTGATAGAATTCCAATTGAGCTGTTTCAAATCCTGAAAGATGATGTTGTGAAAGTGCTCCACTCAATATGCCAACAAATTTGGAAAACTCAGCAGTGGCCACAGGACGGGAAAAAGTGAGTTTTCATTCCAATTCCAAAGAAAGGCAATGCCAAAGAATGCTCAAACTACCGCACAATTGCACTCATCTCACAAGCTAGTAAAGTAATGCTCAAAATTCTCCAAGCCAGGCTTCAGCAATACATGAACCGTGAACTCCCTGATGTTCAAGCTGTTTTTAGAAAAGGCAGAGGAACCAGAGATCAAATTACCAACATCCACTGAATCATCGAAAAAGCAAGAGAGTTCCAGAAAAACATCTATTTCTGCTTTATTGACTATGCCAGAGCCTTTGGCTGTGTAGATCACAATAAACTTTGGAAAATTCTGAAAGAGATGGGAATACCAGACCACCTGACCTGCCTGTTGAGAAATCTGTATGCAGGTCAGGAAGCAAAGTTAGAACTGGACATGGAACAACAGACTGGTTCCAAATAGGAGAAGGAGTATGTCAAGGCTGTGTATTGTCACCCTGCTTATTTAACTTCTATGCAGAGTACATCATGAGAAACGCTGGACTGGAAGAAACACAAGCTGGAATCAAGATTGCCGGGAGAAATATCAGTAACCTCAGATATGCAGATGACACCACCCTTATGGCAGAAAGTGAAGAGGAACTCAAAAGCCTCTTGATGAAAGTGAAAGAGGAGAGCAAAAAAGTTGGCTTAAAGCTCAACATTCAGAAAACGAAGATCATGGCATCTGGTCCCATCACTTCATGGGAAATAGATGGGGAAACAGTGGAAACAGTGTCAGACTTTATTTTTGAGGGCTCCAGAATCACTGCAGATGGTGACTGCAGCCATGAAATTAAAAGATGCTTACTCCTTGGAAGAAAAGTTATGACCAACCTAGAAAGTATATTCAAAAGCAGAGACATTACTTTGCCAACTAAGGTCCATCTAGTCAAGGCTATGGTTTTTCCTGTGGTCATGTAAGGATGTGAGAGTTGGACTGTGAAGAAGGCTGAGCGCCAAAGAATTGATGCTTTCGAACTGTGGTGTTGGAGAAGACTCTTGAGGGTCTCTTGGATTGCAAGGAGATCCAACCAGTCCATTCTGAAGGAGATCAACCCTGGGATTACTTTGGAAGGAATGATGCTAAAGCTGAAGCTCCAGTACTTTGGTCACCTCATGCAAAGAGTTGACTCATTGGAAAAGACTCTCATGCTGGGAGGGATTGGGGGCAGGAGAAGGGGATGACCAAGGATGAGATGGCTGGATGGCATCCCGGACTCGATGGATGTGAGTCTGAGTGAACTCCGGGAGATGGTGATGGACAGGGAGGCCTGGCGTGCTGCGATTCATGGGGTTGCAAAGAGTGGGACAGGACTGAGTGACTGAACGTAACTGAACTGAATTGTGGGTAAATTTTACCTCAAATAAAATCTATAGGCAAATATTGAAATCTAGTAAATGGTGAACTTTTGGTGAAAGAATGCTGAAGTCTAACTTTCTTTGCGGTACATTCAAAACTCTAGTATATTGATAGATAAAGTATATAGATATTGCTTATATACAAGTTTATATAGATATATATATTTAAGCTCACATGATGCCCTGTGATTTCTTTGGAGGGAATGATGCTGAAGCTGAAACTCCACTATTTTGGCCACCTCATGTGAAGAGTTGACTCATTGGGAAAAACTCTGATGCTGGGAGGGATTGGGGGCAGGAGGAGAAGGGGACGACCGAGGGTGAGATGGCTGGATGGCATCAAAGACTCGATGGACGTGAGTCTGAGTGAGCTCCAGGAGTTGGTGATGGACAGGGAGGCTTGGTGTGCTGCGATTCATGGGGTTGCAAAGAGTCGTACACAACTGAGCAACTGCAGTGAACTGAACTGAACTGGTGTATAATATAAATTATATATGCACACCCTATTTTGCCTTTTTTATGAAAATGGTAGCATACTTGTCAATAATTTTTTTCTTTTTGAACCATAAATCCATTCTTCTACTTTGCTTTTTAATGCTACAGCTACATTTCCACTTTTTCAGCCAGCTCTTGGACTCAGCTAATAAAAGGCATTAGGTGCAGACTAGAAGCAAGACTTGGAGAAAAAGAAGTAATTTTAACTGTTTTGTTGGCTTTCTGGCTGCTTGTAGTTGCTGTGAATGACACTCCAGCAATATCTCTTTATTTTTTTATCAGTAGCATTTTCTTTCTCGTGCTGCTGCTGCTGCTACGTCGCTTCAGTAGTGTCCAACTCTGTGTGACCCCAGAGATGGCAGCCCACCAGGCTCCACCATCCCTGGGATTCTCCAGGCAAGAACACTGGAGTAGGTTGCCATTTCATAGTGGCAGACAAATACAGTTTGAAGATTGCTCGACAGTTTTCAACATCACACCCTCTCAAAGATTTCCAGCACTAGGCAACTGGAGCTCCTTTTCAGAGTCAAGGTCCCCATCAAAAGTCCCCTTTCAAGCTCTGTAACCTAGTACTAGCTGACTTATGCCCCTGTTCAGAGGCTTGATTTTTCATCCCCACATGACCTCTCATTTAAGTTTACAAATTTTACTAATGGCAAACCCTTGTTTTTGTTTCCTTAGTCCTAGGGCCAATGATTGCTTCCTGCTGTCTCTATCTGATACCTTGGAGCTCTCCTATCCATTAGGTTATCTAGTATGGATAGTATAACCTATCCATTAGGTTATCTAGTTTCTATTTTCTGACTATACCTCGAGCAGATACAGAACTCTGTATTGTGTAATTTATGCAGTCTTATATGTATGAGCAGTTAGGTTGATTCCAATATGCTGTATTTCCACGACAAATAATGTTACAACAAACAACCGTGTGCATGTGATTTTTTTCCTATACTGTTTGAGGTTTATATTCCAAGTCTGTTATTGAAAGTATGATTGCTGAATTAAATAATGCATGCATATATAGTTTTGTGGAACATTGTCAGATTCTTCATTATTGTGCCATTTTGCATACTACAAGCAACGTATTAAAGTGCCTGTTGACTGCCTTGCAAACACAGTATGTTAACACAGTATGTTTTGACTTTTCCAGTATGACAGGTAAGAAAGATGTCAATGTAGTTTTAATTTGTATTTATTCCATTCTATGACATTGAGAAAGTTTTTACATATTTGTGGGCCATGTGTGTATCTTCTTTTTGTGGACTGTCTGCATTGGGAGAGGACTTAAAATATAAATATGATTGGATTATATTTGTTGTGCTTGGAGTCACTGTCACTTGCAGGCATTCAGAATCACTTTCATATCAGATGAGTCTCAATTTCAAATCACATGGTTTCCCATGTGGATTTAACTTTGCTTTATTTTCTAATATTTGCTTTTCAGTTTAGTTTGGTTTTAAACATAGTTTGTTTGCTGCTGCTACTTCTAGGTAAAATATCATCTGCGTTTTGCTGCTATACAGAGGACTATCATATGGCCAGGCGAGGCAGGCTGGAAAACAACCTTACTTTTTCCTAATCAGCCCTCTGTAGGACCCAGGAATCCAGGTCATCATGATGGAGGAGGTCCTGGTGAGCAGATCCTTATGCATATGCATACTTAATTTTTTTACACTTGCATAATAAATATATGTTATTTATATTGTGTATATATGCGTGTGTATAAATATGAAATAAATCACTTTATTCTTAACTTGTAATTTTTAAATTAAGTGTATATTATATAAAAACTACTAAATCTTATACATTTGGTAAACTAACATATATATAAAGAGAGAGAATATATTATATATATATATATATTATGCTCTGTTGTTATTTAATCGCTAATTCATGTCAGAATCTTTTGTGACCCTGTGGACAGTAGCCCACAAGGCTCCTCTGTCCATGGGATTTTCCAGGCAAGAATACTAGAGTAGATTGCCATTTCCTTCTCCAGAGGAACTTCCCAACCCAGGAATTGAACCCATGTCTCCTTTGGCAGGTGGATTCTTTATCACTGAGCCACGAGGGAAACTCTTTCAATTCTTATACCAATACGCTTATCTTTATTTAGTTGTGGTTTAGTGTTCTGCTTTTCAAATACATATATTTTAATTTGTTGGTATTGTTTGAATATTCATGTCTATATATAACTCTATTGATTTGATCTAAAACTTTAAAAATTGTGATGATAATTTTTAATTCAAATTTTCATATTGCATATTTTCTTGAAAAGCCCTTAATGTGTAATATTAGTTTACCAACTATACTTGAGATTTTTATGCAAAGTGAAAGTGAAAGTCACTCAATTGTGTCTGACTCGTTGTGACCCCATGGACTATACAGCTGTGGAATTCTCCAGGCCAGAATTCTGAAGTGGTAGCTGTTCCCTTCTCCAGGGGATCTTCCCAACCCAGGAATCAAACCCAGGTCTTCCACACTGCAGGCAGATTCTATACCAGCTGAACTACCAGGGAAGCCCAAGAATACTGGAGAGGGTAGCCAGTGCCTTCTCCAGCAGATACTCCCGACCCAGGAATCGAACCAGGGTCTCCTGCATTGCAGGCAGATTCTTTACCAGCTGAGCTACCAGGGAAGCCTTTGAGCTTTTAATATTTAGGAGATATTCAGTAGAAGGAAAAAACCTATGCACATTTTAGCATTAGTAACAAAAATTGGAAACATCCTAACCAGTAACAGAATAGATGAACATATTAGACAGTCATTAAAAATAATCTTTATGTAGTCTGTTGAGAAAGAATTTAAGCTGAGTCTACAAGTAACTATATGAATTAGCTAGATGGAGATAAATGAGTACTATTCCACATAGTTCAAGTAAGATCATGAACACATCAAGATAAGATGCCACATTCAGAGGACTACATGGCATTTTGTTTGTTTTCTTTTATAGCTAGAATAGAGACTTACACAGGAGGCTATTCAAGGTGAAGCTAAGAGGCAAGCAGATTATTAAATACCTAATGTGTTAAGTGAAGGAATATGAAATCTCTTCCTGGAAGTTATGAGAGACAAAATCATAGCAATATTTAGTATGAATAGGAGAAATGATATGGTAGTGGATGCATCTCTTCAAGTAATGACACTTTCCAAGTAATGACACTCATGTTCATCTTTGGTATTTGTTTAGATCTGAACTCAAACTTTTGTTTCTATTGATGAATAAAGAAGACTGTGACCTATATTTCACAATTTATATAATTGGTTGCAGTGTTTCAGAGAATGGCCCTTTCTTTGCGTTGGACATCTGAATTTTGTTTTATTTCACTTCTTGATTTTGAGTGTTACATTATTTGACAGCAGGCAGTATGCCCTTGGGTTTCCTTAATACCATACTATTAGTGGGAAAATGTTATGAAAAGAAGGGTGGATGAAGCATGTTTCAGTCCAGTTCAGTTCAGTTTAGTCTCTCAGTCATGTCCGACTCTTTGCGATCCCATGAATCACAGCACGCTAGGCCTCCCTGTCCTTCACTCAAACTCACGTACATCAAGTCAGTGAGGCCATCCAGCCATCTCATCTTCTGTCATCCCCTTCTCCTCCTGCCTCCGATCCCTCCCAGCATCAGAGTCTTTTCCAATGAGTCAACTCTTTGCATGAGGTGGCCAAAGTACTGGAGCTTCAGCTTTAGCATCATTCCCTCCAAAGAACACCCAGAACTGATCTCCTTCAGAATGGACTGGTTGGATCTCCTTGCAGTCCAAGGGACTCTCAAGAGTCTTCTCCAACACCACAGTTCAAAAGCATCAATTCTTCATCACTCAGCTTTAAATTAAGGAAGAGTAAAGAAAAGAAGACAAAGATACAGAGATTAAGAAGGATTGACAAGTAGGTGAGTAGAATATTAAGACAGCTACTGCTTCATGCTAATTCACTTCAGTTATATCTGACTCTTTGAGACCATATGGACTGCAAACTATCAGGCTCCTCTGTCCATGGGATTCTCCAGGCAAGAATACTGGAGTCGGTTGCCATGCCCTCCTTGGGGGCACCTTCCTTGGATAGGTACTAAATATATCAAAGAAGGATATTTGATATTTCAATTTTATAACTGCAAAAGAATCTCTTGAAGCCTAAAAACAGCAATTCCTTAATAAAAAAGAGTTTTTATTTTAAAAAAAAAAACTATAGAACATTGATGAAGGAAATTAAAGATGACTCAAAGAAAGGGAAAGATGGTCCATGCTGATAAATTAGTGAATTAATATTGCTAAGATGGTCATACTGAAAGCAGTCTACAGATTTAATACAATCTCTTTGAAAATACCCATGACATTTTTCACAGAACTAGAGCAAACAATCCTAAAGTTTATATGGAACCAGAAGACTCCAAATTGCTGAAGCAAGCTTGATTAAAAAAAACAAAGCTAAAGCTATCATATTCCCTGACTTCAGACTACACTACAAATATACAGTAATCAAAACAGAATGGTGCAACACAAAAACAGATACATAGGCCAGTGGAACAGAGTAGAGATCCCAGAAATAAATCCACAGACCTATAGTCAGTTTATATAAGTAAGAATATACAATGAAGAAAAAAAAAAAACAGTCTTTTCAATAAGTTATGCTGGAAAAAAATGGGCAGCTACATGTAAAACAATGAGATTAGAACATTCACTCATAATGCCATGTACTAAAAGCTGGTTCTTTGAAAGGATAAATAAAATTGACAAACCATTAGCCAGACTCATCAAGAAGCAAAGAGAGAAAAATCAAATCAATAAAATTAGAAATGAAAATGGAGAGATCCCAACAGACAACACAGAAATACAAAGGATCATAAGAGACTACTATCAGCAGTTGTATGCCAATAAAATGGACAACGTGGAAGAAATGGACAAATTCTTAGAAAAGTACAATTTTCCAAAACTGAACCAGGAAGAAATAGAAAATCTTAACAGACCCATCACAAGCACAGAAATTGAAATGGTAATCAGAAATCTTCCAGCAAACAAAAGCCCAGGTCCAGACGGCTTCACAGCTGAATTCTACCAAAAATTTCGAGAAGAGCTAACACCTATCCTCCTCAAACTCTTCCAGAAAATTGCAGAGGAAGGTAAACTTCCAAACTCATTCTATGAGGCCACCATCACCTTAATACCAAAACCTGACAAAGATGTCACAAAAAAGGAAAACTACAGGCCAATATCACTGATGAACATAGATGCAAAAATCCTCAACAAAATTCTAGCAATCAGAATCCAACAACACATTAAAAAGATCATACACCATGACCAAGTGGGCTTTATCCCAGGGATGCAAGGATTCTTCAATATCCGCAAATCAATCAATGTAATTCACCACATTAACAAATTGAAAAATAAAAACCATATGATTATCTCAATAGATGCAGAGAAGGCCTTTGACAAAATTCAACATCCATTTATGATAAAAACTCTCCAGAAAGCAGGAATAGAAGGAACATACCTCAACATAATAAAAGCTATATATGACAAACCCACAGCAAACATTATCCTCAATGGTGAAAAATTGAAAGCATTTCCCCTAAAGTCAGGAACAAGACAAGGGTGTCCACTTTCACCGCTACTATTCAACATAGTTCTGGAAGTTTTGGCCACAGCAATCAGAGCAGAAAAAGAAATCAAAGGAATCCAAATTGGAAAAGAAGAAGTAAAACTCTCACTGTTTGCAGATGACATGATCCTCTACATGGAAAACCCTAAAGACTCCACCAGAAAATTACTAGAGCTAATCAATGAATATAGTAAAGTTGCAGGATATAAAATCAACACACAGAAATCCCTTGCATTCCTATACACGAATAATGAGAAAGTAGAAAAAGAAATTAAGGAAACAATTCCATTCACCATTGCAACGAAAAGAATAAAATACTTAGGAATATATCTACCTAAAGAAACTAAAGACCTATATATAGAAAACTATAAAACACTGATGAAAGAAATCAAAGAGGACACTAATAGATGGAGAAATATACCATGTTCATGGATCGGAAGAATCAATATAGTGAAAATGAGTATACTACCCAAAGCAATTTACAAATTCAATGCAATCCCTATCAAGCTACCAGCCACATTTTTCACAGAACTAGAACAAATAATTTCAAGATTTGTATGGAAATACAAAAAACCTCGAATAGCCAAAGCAATCTTGAGAAAGAAGAATGGAACTGGAGGAATCAACTTGCCTGACTTCAGGCTCTACTACAAAGCCACAGTCATCAAGACAGTATGGTACTGGCACAAAGACAGACATATAGATCAATGGAACAAAATAGAAAGCCCAGAGATAAATCCACACACATATGGACACCTTATCTTTGACAAAGGAGGCAAGAATATACAATGGAGTAAAGACAATCTCTTTAACAAGTGGTGCTGGGAAAACTGGTCAACCACTTGTAAAAGAATGAAACTAGATCACTTTCTATCACCGTACACAAAAATAAACTCAAAATGGATTAAAGATCTAAATGTAAGATCAGAAACTATAAAACTCCTAGAGGAGAACATAGGCAAAACACTCTCAGACATAAATCACAGCAGGATCCTCTATGATCCACCTCCCAGAATTCTGGAAATAAAAGCAAAAATAAACAAATGGGATCTAATTAAAATTAAAAGCTTCTGTACAACAAAGGAAAATATAAGCAAGGTGAAAAGACAGCCTTCTGAATGGGAGAAAATAATAGCAACTGAAACAACTGACAAACAACTAATCTCAAAAATATACAAGCAACTTCTGCAGCTCAATTCCAGAAAAATAAACGACCCAATCAAAAAATGGGCCAAAGAACTAAGTAGACATTTCTCCAAAGAAGACATACGGATGGCTAACAAACACATGAAAAGATGCTCAACATCACCCATTATTAGAGAAATGCAAATCAAAACCACAATGAGGTACCACTTCACACCAGTCAGAATGGCTGCGATCCAAAAATCTGCAAGCAATAAATGCTGGAGAGGGTGTGGAGAAAAGGGAACCCTCCTACACTCTTGGTGGGAATGCAAACTAGTACAGCCACTGTGGAGAACAGTGTGGAGATTCCTTAAAAAATTGCAAATAGAGCTACCTTATGACCCAGCAATCCCACTTCTGGGCATACACACCGAGGAAACCAGAATTGAAAGAGACACATGTACCCCAATGTTCATCGCAGCACTGTTTACAATAGCCAGGACATGGAAACAACCTAGATGTCCATCAGCAGATGAATGGATAAGAAAGCTGTGGTACATATACACAATGGAGTATTACTCAGCCGTTAAAAAGAATACATTTGAATCAGTTCTGATGAGATGGGTGAAACTGGAGCCAATTATACAGAGTGAAGTAAGCCAGAAAGAAAAACACCAATACAGTATACTAACACATATATATGGAATTTAGGAAGATGGCAATGACGACCCTGTATGCAAGACAGGAAAAAAGACACAGATATGTATACCAGACTTTTGGACTCAGAGGGAGAGGGAGAGGGTGGGATGATTTGGGAGAATGGGAATTATAACATGTATACTGTCATGTAAAATTGAATCGCCAGTCCATGTCTGACATAGGGTGCAGCTTGCTTGGGGCTGGTGCATGGGGATGACCCAGAGAGATGTTGTGGGGAGGGAGGTGGGAGGGGGGTTCATGTTTGGGAACGCATGTAAGAATTAAAGATTTTAAAATTAAAAAAAAAATAAAAAATTAAAATTAAAAAAAATAAAATAAAATAAAAAATAAAATAAAAAGATTAAAGACTAAATATAAAACTTGATACTATGGAACTCCTAGAAGAGAACATAGGCAGGACATTCTTTGATGGAAATTGTAGCAAAGTCTTTTCTATCTGTCTCCTAAGGCAAAAGTAAAACTTAAGAATTAAGCTTAAAAGCTTTTGCACAACAAACATCAACAAAATTCCACTTCTCATATGGAATGAGAAAAAATATTTGCTAATGGTATGGCAGACAAGGGGTTAATATCCAAAATACACAAACAGCTTATACAACTCAATATCAAAAAAGCTAACGACCCAATCAAAAAATGGGCAGAAGACCTGAATACACATTTTTTCCCAAAGAACACGTATGGATGGCCAACAGACACATGGAGAGGTGCTCAGTATCACTAATTATTAGAAAAATGTAAATCAGATGAGATAATACTTCATTTATATCAGAATGGCTGTCATCAAAAGTCTACAAATGACAAATGTTGACCAGAATATGGAGAAAAGAGAATCTCTTGTACACTGGGTATGGGAATAGAAAACAGTATGGATACTTAAAAAACTACAATTAGAACTACTATATGATCCAGTAGTTCCACTCCTCAATATACATCTCAAAGAAAATGAAAACCCTGACTAGAAAAGATACATGCACCCAGTGTCCATAGCAGCAATATTTACAATAGCCAAGATATGGAAGCAACCCAAGTGAAAAGCCAAGATATGGAAGCAACCCAAGTGACTTTCACTTTCACTTGGGTTGCTTCCATATCTTGGCTATTGTAAATATTGCTGCTATTATTCTTGCCTGGAGAATTCCATGGACAGAGGATCCTGGTGGGCTACAGTCCATGGGGTCACAAAGATTCAGATACAATATATACATATATACTGTGCTGTGCTTAGCCACTCAGTTGTGTCTGACTCTTTACAACACTATAGACTGTAGCCTGCCAGGCTCCTCTATCCTTGGGGGTTCTCCAGGGAAAATACTGGATTAGGTTGCCATGCCCTCCTCCAGGAGATCTTCCCAGCCCAGGGATCAAACCCAGATATCTTGCAATACAGGTGGATTCTTTACCATCTAAGCCCTCAGGAAAGCCCCAGAATATTGGAGTGGGTAGCCTATCCCTTCTCCAGGGGATCTTCCTGACCCAAATATTGAACTGGGTTTTCCTGCATTTCAGGTGGATTCTTTACCAGTTGAGCTTCTAGGGAAGCCCATATGCATATATAATGGGATAAAAAAGATATATAATGAAATATTACTCAGTCATAAAAAAGAACAGAATTCTGCCATTTGCTGCAATGTGAATAAACCTAAAAAATATTATGCTTAGTGAAATATAAGTCAGAAAAAGACAAATACTTTGTGATATATGTGTGGAATCTAAAAAATAAAATTTACATACATGACAAAATAAAAAGACCAACTGATATAGAAAAGAAAACTAGTAGTTAGTTACCAGAGGGGAGAGGAAATTAGGATATAGGATTAAGAGATACAAGCTACAATGTACAAAATATATAAGTAACAAGGATATATTAATTGTACAACATAAGGAATTATAGCCATCACTTTTTTATAGCCATCATTTTTGATATCTTTTTTTAATTGAGGTGTATTTGATTTATAATGTTGTGCTAGTTTCTGGTATATAGCAAAGTGAACTCAACATATTTCACATATATATATACATTCTTTTTTTTTAAATATTATTTTCCATTATGACTTTTCCCAGGAAATTGGATATAGTTCCTTAAGCTATGGGTTCCCCTGGTGGCTCCGACAGTAAAGAGTCTGCCTGCAGTGCAGGAAACCCAGATTCAATCCCTGGGTTGGGAAGATCCCCTGGAAAAGGAAATGGCAACCTACTCCAGTACTATTGTCTGGAATATCCCATGTACGGAGGAGCCTGGAAGACTGCAGTCCATGGGATCGCAAAGAGTCGGACACGACAGTGACTTCACTTTTTTCTTTCCTTGGGCTATACAGTTGGACCTTATTGTTTATCCTTTCTTAATGTAATAATTTGCACCTAATAACCCCAAATTCCCAGTTCATCACTCTCCCTCTCCTCCACCCCCTTGGCAACCACAAATCTGGTTTCTATGTTTGTGAATCTGTCTCTGTTTTGTAGATAGGTTCATTTGTGCCGTATTTTATATTCCACACAGAAGTAATATATGGTATTTATCTTCCTCTTTCTGACTTACCTCACTTAGTATGATAATCTCTAGTGGCATCTGTGGTGCTCCAAATGGCATTGTTTATGGCTGTGTAGCATTCTACTGTATACATGCATGATATCTTGTATATACCTTCATCTGTTGATGAACATTTTGGTTGTTTCCACATTTTGGCTACTGTGAACACTGCTGCTATGAATATAGGGGTTCGTGTATCATTTTGAATTACAGTTTTGTCCAGGTATATGCCCAGGTGTACTGTTTTTTAGTTTTCTGGGGAACCTCCATACTGCTTTCCATAGTGGCTATTTTGTAATAACTTTTAATGGAATATAACCTATAAAAATACCAAATCACTATGTTGTACACCTAAAACTAATATAATATTGTAAATCAAATATATGTCAATTCAAAAAGGAAATTTAAAAACAACAATCCCTCTACATGACAGAGTTTCAAATAACACAAAATTTATTTATTTATGTATTTAAATATTTATTTTAAAACATAACTATTCAGAAGTTCTTTGTATATTCTAGATACATTTATTGCTGGTACCAAATGTTAAAAGTGCATTTTTCCAATTTGTGATTCTATTGTCCTTTATTTAAGGAAATATTTAATTTGATATATAGTTCATCAGTTTCGTCATGTGGCTCTTCTTCTGAGATCATTTGAGGAGCCTGCCCCTTCTTCTAAGTTCAAAAATATTGTCCTAATATTTCTTATTTTTCCTTCTACGATTTGAATGTAATCCATGCGGAATTCACGTTTGTATGTGGTTTTGGCTAAGTGTTAAACATTATTTTTCTCCATGTGGAGTAAAGCAATTTCACCAAAACTACTTAAAGTAATCTGTTCTGAAATTCTCTCTTTATTCCCTTTTAGTCTGTGTATTCTTATATATCAATTACATTACCTTATCAGTACAATATCATATTACTATTAAAATGTTTACTGTTTCTTAATATCAACTGAGATAGACTTCAAGGAAACCCAGATTATGAAATTAAGAAGCCACTTTTAAGTGGCTATATAACTATTGTCACTGAAATAAAAGAAAATAAACATACAGTGATAGGAAAAATAAATTTCGGAAGAGAAATATAAACAATAAAAGAGGAATAAAACACAAAGTCTAAAATTGGAAAATACAAGAGAAATTTAATATTCAAATGAAGATGACAGAAGAAAAAGCGAACTAGAAACAATAAAATATAACCATTCTGAAAAAAAAAATTTTTTTTAAGTGGTAGTTCACTGAGATGTGGGAAAATACTAAATGTTTTACATCTGTATAATTAAAGTCCTTCAGAAATAAGAGAGAAGAGGGCAGGAAAAAAATATGTGTAGCAAAATGGTGGGAAACAGGTCAGTACTCCCCCCAGTTGCTGCCTTTAGCCCCTTCTTGGCTGGGCAAGAAACAGACACCTGTGGGTGAACCAAAGACAGAGGTGCAGCCAAAACCGAAGCAGAGCCCTAGAGGCTGTTTGACTGAGGAAGACCTGAAATCTTTCCTTCAAGCTGCACAAACCATAAATTAATCCCACACAGAGAGCTCGGTAAACTTGGTGCCTAGAGTACATTTTAATGGAAAATTGCTCCTGCAACTGAGCCAGGTCTACCTTTAGCAGCTGTGGACTTGTGGCCATGTACACAGGGTAGGGAGTGTGATGGGCCATGTCAAAGTTTGAGCTGACTCCACACTACCCATAGTGGGTCCAGTGACCTAACTAGAGGTCTTGGAGGATCTCCTGGGGAAGTGGGAGTTGGCTGTAGTTCACTGTGGGGACAAGGACACTGATAACAGAGGCCCCAGGGAATTTTGTTGTTGTTGTTCCTGTTTTGTTTTTTTCAATTTTGTATTTTTAAATTTTCATTTATTCTATTTTTATTTTCTTCAGGGAATATCTTTTTAGCTTTATGCTGTTTTTTTTTTTTTTCTGTTTTGTTGTTGTTTGTTTTGGTTTGGTTTTGGTTTGGTTTGTTGTTTTCTTTTTTTTTTTCTTTGTTTTGTTTTATTTTTGCTATTTGTTTTGATTTTTGTTAGTCTGTTTTGTTTATTCTGTTTTTGGACAGGCCACATGGCTTGCCAGGATCTTGGATCCTTGGCTGAGGGTTGAACCCAGACTCCCCACAGTGGCAGTGGTGAGTCCTCGCTGGGGACCACCAGGGAATTCCCAACCCCAGGGAGTTTTCCTGAAGGAAGAAAAAAAGAAGCAGATGGGACTCACACCCCTGGGTGGAAGCTGAAGGAGAGGAGAAGGTATATCCAGGGAAGCCTCCTCACTGTCCCTCAAGATCAGATGAAATAGGAGAGCTTTGAGGGCTATCAGAGAGGAGTGCAGCAGCTGGTCTGTGGCAAGCAGGACAGAGCAAGATTTACAGGATGGTCCATGCCTCAATCTTAGATGGTGTCTGCCAGTGCTAGCAGGGACTGGATGCTAAAGCATGGGCTTTGGAGAGCGCAACTAAGGAGAAGACTTCTGTCAGCTGCATGGAGACAACCTCAAGAGACAGAATTGAGGAGCTCTGCAGCCTGATTGCTCCTGGAGGAAACATTGTCTCCTTTCGAAGTGAGATACCCTGAGTGGTACACAAAGGGTGGGGCCCCCATCAAGGCCTCTGTACCCACACCAGCCCCTTCCTCCACAGGAGCTGGGAGATGGCTCTTGCCAAAGTGAGCTCACATGCGCCAGTTGTTACCACCTCTTTCTCCCTCCCACCTAAGCAATCAAACATGCCCCAGTCATTTGCTGCCCTCACCCCATTTCATCTGAACAGAGAGCAGATGCCTGAGGGTGGCCCACATGCAAAGTTTGTGCCCAAACTTAAGCTGAGTCTCAGAGGCTGTGTGACCAAGGAAGAACTGAAATCACTTCTTGCAGCTGCACAAGGTGTGGGTTAAATCCCTGTGATGGACTTAGTAAACCCAGCACCTGTGGAACATCTAAATGGACAGTGAGTGTCCCACAACTGAGACAGGTTTGACTTTAGCAGCTGTGGACTTTGTGGGCACACACATGCAGAGGTTGGGCCAGGTCAGAGTCTGAGCTCCCCACCATAGTGCCTACAGGAGGCCTCATGACCTTCCTAGAGGTCTTGGAGGGCCTCTTGAGGAGGTGGCGGTTGACTGTGGTTCACAAGGATGGCAATGACACTGATAGCAGAGGCCACAGGGAATTGTAATATTATTTTTTTGTTTGTTTTAAACATATTTTATATTTTTCTTTTTTGTTTTACTTTAATTTTTGTTTTGTTTTTCTGTTTTTTGTTTTTGTGTATTATTATCTTTGCTTTTCTGGGGCTTTGTCTTGTTTTTATTCTTTGTTTTGGTTTGGAATTTTTTTCTTTGGTTGTTTTCTTTCAACAACCAGAAAAACAGGAACACAGCCCCACCCATTAGTAAACAGGGGCCTAAAGTTGAACTAACCTTACAGACACCCCAAAACATGCCCATTGACACAGCCCTGCCCACCAGAAGGACAAGACTCATCTCCCTCCCCCCAGAAAGGCTGTGCAAGCCCCTAGATGGAACCTTCCCACCAAGGGACAGGCACCAGAAGCAAGAGGAAGTACAATCCTGCAGCCTTAAGAGTGGAGACCACAAACACAGACAAAATGAGATAACAGAAATATGTTACAGAAAAGAGAAATGTGAAACCCTACAAGACCAACTAAATAAAGAGGAGATAGGCAATCTACCTGAAAAATATCAGAGCAATGATAGTAAAGATGATGCAAGATCTTGGGAAAATAAAGGTACAGATAGAGAAAGTACAAGAAATGTATAACAAAGATCTAGAAGAACTAAAGAACGGATGAACAGTGATGATGAACAATCTAATAACTGAAATGAAAAAGACAGCAGAAGGAATAAAGAACAGAATAGCTGAGGCAGTAGAATGGATAAGTGAGCTGGAAGATAGAATGGTGGAAATCACTGCTGCAGAACAGAATAAAGAAAAAAGAATGAAAAGAAATGCAGACAGTCTTAAGAAACCTTTGGGACAACATTAAACCCATCTGCAGTCAAATTATAGTGATCCCAGAAGAAGAAGAGAAAGAGACTGATAAAATACTCAAAGAGATTATAGTAAAAAAAAAAAAAAATTCCCTACCACGGGAAAGGAAATAATCACCTGAATCTAGGAAGTGCAGAGGGAGTTTTTCTCCCAAAAATAACATGTTAAGGTTTGGGAGAAAAATTAGGAGGATACAATGATTAGAAATAACTCTGTAATGTTTGTATGTTGATACAAGAAAAACTGAAAAGAATAAAATTAATTATCTGATTTCCAACCTTAAAAAATTAGTAACTACTGTCACGCGAGTGTATGTTCCTCGATTCTTTGTCTCGTCACAACAAAGATTTGGAGTGACGGACATTAAATCCCCCTCGGCGAGTCACAGCTCTCCGGTCTTGGATAGACCGTGTTATAGCTCTCAGGTCTCAAATGGACTGTGTTATAGCTCTTAGACAAATCAGTGTTACAGCTCAGTGTTACAGCTCTATTTTATTTAGAAGATAGCAGGAAAATCCATCTTTGAGGCGTGAGGACACATTGATCTAAAGACGTGAGGAGACCGCCCCAGCATGCAGGAGAGAGAGAGCTGGCTTTGGCTCCTCTATTTATATGTTTATCTCTCCCTGGGCCTGTCCTATGTAAATTGGGCCAGCCAGGAGTGTTGTTTGTTTTACTTGAGGTCCTCACTCCGGTCCTCGGACCTTCTTTTGTTTCATTTTCTCGGGCTTTTCCCTTCCTTGTCTGTAGCCCCCGCCATTTTGGACTCCTTTTCCCTGTTCTACCTACCTAACACTGCTATACATAAAATGCAATATGCAGCTACAGCTAGCAGAAGGCATAGCAAGCAGCTTCTTAGACCAAGGGCATCACAGAACAGGCAGGGCAAGCCAGGCTTGCACCCCATAGCCTGGGGTGCTGCTTCAGCAATGAGAACCATAACTCTGTTTCCAAAAGGTTCCATACTTGAGGGAATGACTGTGGAAGCTCTAAACTAAGTTTCTTGGACTTGAGGATGTTTCTGGGGAGAAATCTCAGCATGAATTCAGAAGAAAGGGAGATGCTTTGAGTGGGATGTGAATATACTGTGGAGAAGAAGCCAATTCTGACTCCATGTCAGAAACTGTTTCTTTGACTTGCTTTTCATTGCTTTTGTTATTATAATCATGCAGAATGCTCTGCCTCAGAGAATCCTACCCACCTGCCTGACTGTACTAAAGTGCCTTTGTTCAGAACTCTGTCCACCTGTAGATGGCAGGAAGAAATTAACACATCCCCTGCCTGAGGCTTGCCATTCTAGGAGATGTTTGCAAGATTAATGGCCTTTTTACTTTGCTTCCTCACCCCACCCCCCAATCTCTGATCTATAAAAGAACCAAACCCAGATAATATGGTTATTTTGAGACATTAGCCTTCCATCTTCTTGGTCAGCTGGCTCCCTGATTAAAGTCTCATCCTTGCCTTAGATTGATTAACTTCTAAGGTACTGGAGTAGAAGGATGTGTGCTCATCTTCTCCTGCAAGAATACCAAAATCACAACTAGTTGCTAAACAACCATCAACAGGAGAATGTTGAATCCTAGCAGAAAAAGATAGCCTGCATCCAGGGGCAAAGGAGAAACCCCAACAAGACAGTAGGAGGGGTGCATTCATGTTTAAAATCAAATCTCAGACCCACCAGATGCTGAGGGGATGCAAAAAAAAAAAAAAAATTGTGCTCACAAGGACCCAGGGAAAGGAGCAGTGACCTCCACAAGGGACTGAGCCAGACTTACCTTTGGGTGTCTGAGTGTCTCCTGCAGAGGCACGAGTCAGCAGTGACCTACCACGAGGACAGGGGCTCTGGCTGCATCAGACCTGGGTGGCAAGGTGTGAGGCATAAGTCCTCTTGGAGGAGGTCACCATTAGTTCCACTGTAGAGCCACTGAGCAGATGACCCATGAACTGGAGAACAATTATACCAAACAAGTTCTTGCACTGTTGCAAAGGTTCTAGGGCCCACAAGAGATTTCTTAACCTGGGAAATCCAGCAAAGGGACTGAGAATCCCCAGGGAATTTGATTTTGAAAGCCAGTGGTATTTGATTATAGAACTTCCACAGGAGTGGGGAAAAAGACTTGGAGGGCACAAACAAAACCTTGTGCTCACCAAGACCCAGGGGAAAGGAGCAGTGGCCCCACAAGAGACCGAGCCAGACTTGCCTGTGAGTGTCCTTGAGTCTCTGGTGGAGGCATGAGTTGACAGTGGCCTGCTGCAGGGTCAGGGGCACTGACTACAACAGTCCTGAGAGGCCTGGTATGCTCCATAAGTCCTTTTGAAGGAGGTCACCATTACCCCCTCTGGCCAAATTAAAGGGAGGGAACACAGACCCACCTATCAGCAGAAACTTGGATAAAAGATTTCCTCAGCATGGCCTTGCCCACCAGAGCAAGACCAAATTTTCCCCACAGCCACTCCCTCCCATCAGGGAAGGTTCCACAAGCCTCTTATCCTCATACATCAGAGGGCACACAAAATGAAAACCACAGTCCCCGGAAACTAAACAAACTGATCACATGGATCACAGCCTTGTCTAATGCAATGAAATTATGAGCCATGCCATGTAGAGTCCCCCAAAATGGACAGATATGGTGGAGAATTCTGACAAAACATGGTCCATTGGAGAAGGGAATGGCAAACGACTTCAGCATTCTTGCCTTGAGAACCCCATGAACAGTATGAAAAGGCAAAAAGATGGGACACTGAAAGATGAGCTCCCCAGGTCAGTAGGTGCCTAATATGCTCCTGGACAAGAGCAGAGAAATAGCTCCAGAAGAAATGAAGAGGCTGAGCCAAAGCAAAAACAGCGCCCACTTGTGGATGTGTCTGGTGGTGAAAGTAAATTTTGATGCTGTAAATAATATCGCATAGGAACCTGCGATAGAATAGTAAGTCCATGAATCAAGGTAAATTGGAAGTGGTTAAACAGGAGGTGGCAGGAGTGAACATCAATATTTTAGGAATCAGTGAACTAAAATGGAACAAAAGGGTCGAATTTAATTCAGATGGCCATTATATCTACTACTGTGAGCAAGAATCCCTTAGAAGAAGAAATGAAGTAGCCCTTATAGTCAACAAAAGAGTCCAAAATGCAGTGCTTGGGTGCATTCTCAAAAACAACAGAATGATCTCTGTTTGTTTCCAAGGCAAACCATTCAGTATCACAGTAATCCAAGTATATGCCCCAACCAGTAATACTAAAGAAGCTGAAGTTGAATGGTGGTAAGAAGACCTACAGGACGTTTTAAAACTAACACCAAAAAAGGATGTCCTTTTCATCTTAGGGATTGGAATGAAAAAGTACAGAAGGCAGGAGTTACCTAGAGTAACAGGCAAGTTTAGCCTTGGAGTACAAAATGAAGCAAGGCAAACCAAGAAAACGCACTAGTCATAGCAAACACCCTCTTGCAACAACACAAGAGATGACTGTACACATGGACATCACCAAATGGTCAATACCGAACTCAGATTGATTATATTCCTTGCAGCAAAGATGAAGAAGCTCTATACAGTCAGCAAAAACAAGACCAGGAGCTGACTGTGACCCAGATCACGAACTCCTTATTGTAAAATTCAGACTTTTGCAAAATTGAAGAAAGTAAGAAAAACCACTAGACCATCCAACTGTGACCTAAATCAAATCCCTTATGATTATACAGTGGAAGTGACAAATAGATTCAAGTAATTAGATCTGATAGAGTGCCTGAAGATTTAAAGACAGAGTTTCGTGATATAGTACAGAAGGCAGTGATCAAGACCATCCCAAAGAAAAAGAAGTACAAAAAGGCAAAATGGTTGTCTGAGGAGGCCTTACAAATAGCCAAGAAAACGAGAAGCTAAAGAATTCTGGAAATAAAAGCAAAAATAAACAAATGGGATCTAATTAAAATTAAAAGCTTCTGCACAACAAAGGAAAATATAAGCAAGGTGAAAAGACAGCCTTCTGAATGGGAGAAAATAATACCAAATGAAGCAACTGACAAACACCTAATCTCAAAAATATACAAGCAACTTCTGCAGCTCAATTCCAGAAAAATAAACGACCCAATCAAAAAATGGGCCAAAGAACTACATAGACATTTCTCCAAAGAAGACATACAGATGGCTAACAAACACATGAAAAGATGCTCAACATCACTCATTATTAGAGAAATGCAAATCAAAACCACAATGAGGTACCACTTCACACCAGTCAGAATGGCTGCGATCCAAAAATCTGTAAGCGATAAATGCTGGAGAGGGTGTGGAGAAAAGGGAACCCTCCTACACTGTTGGTGGGAATGCAAACTAGTACAGCCACTATGGAGAACAGTGTGGAGATTCCTTAAAAAATTGCAAATAGAACTACCTTATGACCCTGGGCATACACACTGAGGAAACCAGAATTGAAAGAGACACATGTACCCCAATGTTCATCGCAGCACTGTTTATAATAGCCAGGACATGGAAACAACCTAGATGTCCATCAGCAGATGAATGGGTAAGAAAGCTGTGGTACATATACACAATGGAGTATTACTCAGCCATTAAAAAGAATTCATTTGAATCAGTTCTGATGAGATGGATGAAACTGGAGCCAATTATACAGAGTGAAGTAAGCCAGAAAGAAAAACACCAATACAGTATACTAACACATATATATGGAATTTAGGAAGATGGCAATGACGACCCTGTATGCAAGACAGGAAAAAAGACACAGATGTGTATAACGGACTTTTGGACTCAGAGGGAGAGGGAGAGGGTGGGATGATTTGGGAGAATGGGAATTCTAACATGTATACGGTCATGTAAGAATTGAATCGCCAGTCCATGTCTGATGTAGGGTGCAGCATGCTTGGGGCTGGTGCATGGGGATGACCCAGAGAGATGTTGTGGGGAGGGAGGTGGGAGGGGGGTTCATGTTTGGGAACGCATGTAAGAATTAAAGATTTTAAAATTTTTTTAAAAAAAAAAGGCAAAGGAGAAAAGGTAAGATACACCCATTTGAATGCAGAGTTCCAAAGAAAGCAAGGAAAGATGAAAAAGCCTTCCTCAGTGATCAATGCAGACAAATAGAGGAAAACAATAGAATGGGAAAGACTAGAGATCTCTTCAAGAAAATTAGAGATACTAAGAGAACATTTCATACAAAGATGGACACAATAAAGAACAGAAATGGTAGGGGCCTAACAGAAGCAGAAGATATTAAGAAGAGGTGGCAAGAATACACAGAAGAACTATTCAAAACAGATCTTAATGACCTAGATAGCCACAATGGTGTGATCACTCACCTAGAGTCCATCTTGGAGTGTGAAGTCAAGTGGGCCTACAGCACTACAAACCAAGTGTGAAGCAGCACTACAAACCAAGTTAGTGGAGGTGATGGAATTCCAGCTGAGCTATTTTGAATCCTAAAAGACGATGCTGTTACAGTGCTGCACTTAATATGTCAGCAAATTTGGAAAACTTGGCAGTGGCCACAGGAGTGGAAAAGATCAGTTTTCATCCCAATCCCAACGAAAGGCAATGCCAAAGAATGCTTAAACTGCCATACAACTGCACTCATTTCAAATGCTGGCAAAGTAATGCTCAAAATTCCCCAAGCTAGAGATCAAATTGCCAACATCTGTTGGATCATAGAAAAAGCAAGAGAATTCCAGAAAAACATCTACTTATTGACTATGCTAAAGCTTTTGACTGTGTGCATCACAACAAATTGTGGAAAATTCTTGAAAAGATTGTTATACCAGACCACCTTATCTGCCTCCTGTGAAACCTGTATGCAAGTCAAGAAGCAGCATTTAGAATCAGACATGGAACTACAGACTGGTTCCAAATTGGGAAGGGAGTACATCAAAGCAGTATACTGTCACCCTGCTTATTTAACTTATGTGCAGAGTACATCATGCAAAATGCCAGGCTGGATGAAGCACAAGCTAGAATCAAGATTGCCGGGAGAAATACCAGTAACTTTATATATGCAGGTGACGCCACCATTATGGCAGAAAGTGAAGAGGAACTGAAGAACCTCTTGATGAATGTGAAAGTGCAGAGTTAAAAAGCTGGCTAAAAACTCAACATTTAAAAAACTAAGATCATGGCATCCAGTCCCATCACTTCATTGTATATAGATGGGGAAACAGTGACAGACTTTATTTTCTTGGGCTCCAAAATCACTGAAGATGGTGACTGCAGCCATGAAATTAAAAGACACTTGCTCCTTGAAAGAAAAGCTATGACCAACCTAGACAGCTTATTAAAAAACAGAGACCTCACCTTGCCAACTGAAGTCCATATAGTCAAAGCTATGGCTTTTCCAGTAGTCATGTATGGATCTGAGAGTTGGACCATAAAGGTAACTGAGCACCAAAGAATTGATGATTTTGAGCCATGGTGCTGGAGAAGACTCTTGAGAGTCCCTTGGACTTCAAGGAGATCCAACCAGTCCATCCTAAAGGTCAATCCTGAGCATTCATTGGAAGGATTGATGTTGAAGATGAGATGAAACTCCAAACTTTGGCCACCTGGTGTGAAGAGCTGAGTCATTCGAAAAGACCCTGATGCTGGGAAAGATTGAAGGCAGGTGGAGAAGGGGACAGCAGAGGATGAGATGGTTGGATGGCATCACGAAATCATTGGGCATGAGTTTGAGCAAGCTCTGGGAGATGGTTCAGGACAGGAAAGCCTGCCATGCTGCAGTCTATGGTATCACAAAGAGTCGGACGTGACTGAGTGACTGAACAACTACAAAATACATAAAATAGATAAACAACAAGAGTTTATTGTATATGGAATTATATTCAATTTCTTATACTAACCTCTAGTTGAATATAATCTGAAAAAATGTACCTGAGTTACTATGCTGTACACTTGACACTATCACATTATTGTAAATCAACTATGCTTCAGTTTTTAAAAAAAGCAGTTTGAGTCTATCCCAAGTGTAATTATTTTTTGTTAGTCTCACCTATTTTACCAATGCATAGGGCTCTGTATTTGTAAATTAAAAGCACATTCCAGGTAAAAAAAAATAAGTAAAAGAAAAGCAAGTTACTTCCTAAACTGCCTTTTAGCGTTATGGATAACTTGGTTTCACTGAAACAATTTTCCTTGGGGTCCAAACTGTATTATTCACTATATATATATATCTGTCAATCTGACTTTCACATCTTATTTTACATTTCCAAGTCTTCATCTCACCAGTGTTTAATTAAAGTTGCATTTTTTGTAAATATGAATTACATTTACCAAGTCTACCACTTTTATTAAATATATTTAATTTTTAGAAGATGTTAATTAGATTCATCTGAAGAAATAACCCTTGTTTCTATGTGAGAACTATAATAGGTTCTCAGAGCTATTATGTTCAGTTGGCCCTGATGCAACACTAAGTTCAGGTTCTATATGTGATAAACTGTGACTGACTTCAATTACCTTGCTTTTTGCATGTGTCTGATTAGATGTTCTTTAGCATGTTTTACTTGATGATGTTTATTTTATCATATAGGGTACATCAGAGAAGGATTCCTGGCTATACAGCATGCCTTAGATAAGGCCATCATTCTATATCATGAGAACAGTGCTAGACAGTTGTTTGATGATATCAACATCTTTGTACAGAGATTTCCATATCCAGCTTATCCTGATGACGGATTACTTTTACTCACTGGTAGTTTCCTTCCTTTGATGTTCGTACTCATGTTCTCTCCAATCGTACTTTCCATCATTCGATCTATTGTATGGGAAAAGGAAAAAAAATTGAAGGTAATCCAAATTATTTTCTTATAAAGTTTCTTTAAAGGATTTTTAAGCATGTAGAGTTCTGTTACACAGAGGATTGGATTATTTCTGCATGTTCAGCATTATGGATGGTTGTTGCATCCCATAGAAGCAGATTATATCCCAGTAACAACAAATACAGAGCAGGAAGAGTGAATACCAAGCTGGCTGATTTCCAGAAGCAAACGGTGGAGCAGCAGAAAGGTAAAAGTAAAACCTGATGGCAAGAAGGGACACGGTAAAAGGTTACTAGACGAATTTGATGTTTCTAGTACCTACAGTAACAATTTCAAACAATTCAAGTCCTAGCTAATCTAATATGAAGCATCACACTATAGGCCTATTTACCTTCATATATGCTCCCCTAGCTAACATGTGTGATTTTCAACAAAGGATTGTAAGCCACACCAAAAATTAAGAAAAAAATGTTTCAAAGAGACAAATCTGAAATCAAAATCAGACTCAGATAAGTCAAAGTTGTTAGAAACACCAGACGAGTTTTCAGTTCAGTTCAGTCACTCAGTCGTGTTGGACTCTTTGCCACCCCATGGACTGCAGCACTCCAGAGTTCCCCTGTCCATCACCAACTCCCGGAGTTTACTCAAGCTCATCAAGTCAGTGATGCCATCCAACCGTCTCATCCCTTTTGCCCTTCTCCTCCCGCCTTCAATCTTTCCCAGCATTGGGGACCTTTCTGGTGAGGCAGTTCTTTGCATCAGGTGGCCAAAAGTATTGGAGATTCAGCTTCAGCATCAGTCCTTCCAATGAATATTCAGCACTGATTTTCTTTAGGATGGACTGGTTGGATTTCCTTGCAGTCCAAGGGACTCTCAAGAGTCTTCTCCAACACCATAGTTCAAAAGCATCAATTCTTTGGCGCTCAGCTTTCTTTATACTCCAACTCTCACATCCATACATGACTACTGGAAAAACCATAGCTTTGACTAGATGGACCTTGCTGGCAATGTAATGTCTCTGCTTTTTAATATGCTGTCTAGGTTGGTCATAGCTTTTCTTCCAAGGAGTAAATGTCTTTTAATTTCATGACTGCAGTCATCATCTGCAGTGGTTTTGGACCCCCCAAAATAAGGTCTATCACTGTTTCCATTGTTTCCCCATCTATTTGCCATGAAGTGATGGGAATGAATGCCATGATTTTAAGTTTTTTGAATGTTGAATTTTAAGCCAACTTTTTCACTCTCCTCTTTCACTTTCATCAAGAGGCTCTTTAGTTCTTCTTTACTTTCTGCCACAAAGGTGTTGTCATCTGCATATCTGAGGTTATTGATGTTTCTCCTGGACGTATTCCAGTTTGTGCCTCATCCAGCCCAGCATTTTACATGATGTACTCTGCATGTAAGTTAACTAAGCAGGGTGAAATATACAGCCTTGACATACTCCTTTCCCAATTTGAAACCAGTCTGTTGTTCCATGTCCAGTTCTAACTGTTCCTTCTTGACCTGCATACAGATTTCTCAAGAGGCAGGTAAGGTGCTCTAGTATTCCCATCTCTTGAAGAATTTTCCACAGTTTGTTGTGATGCACACAGTCAAAGGCTTTAGCATAGTCAATAAAGCAGATGTAGATGTTTTTCTGGAATGTTCTTACTTTTTCAATGATCCAGCAGATGTTGGCAGTTGGAGCTCTGCTTCATGTGCCTTTTCTTTATCCAACTTAAGCATCTGGAAGTTCCTGGTTCACGTACTATTGAAGCCTGGCTTGGAGAATTTTGAGCATTACTTTGCTAGCATGTGAGATGAATGCAGTTGTGCAATAGTTTGAGCATTCTTTGGCATTGCCTTTCTTTGAGATTGGAAGGAAAACTGATCTTTTCCAGTCCTGTGGCCGTGCTGAGTTTTCCAAACTTGCTGGCATACTGAGTGCAACAGTTTCACAGCATCATCTTTTAGGATTTGAAATAGCTCAACTAGAATTCCATCACCTCCACTATCTTTGTTCATAGTGATGCTTCCTAAGGCCCACTTGACTTTGCATTCCAGGATGTCAGGCTCTAGGTGAGTGAACACACCATCATGGTTATCTGGGTCATGAAGATCTTTTTTGTATAGTTCTTCTGTGTATTCTTGCCACCTCTTCTTAATATCTTCTGCTTCTGTTAGGCCCCTACCATTTCTGTCCTTTATTGTGCCCATCTTTGCATAAATTGTTCCCTTGGTATCTCTAATTTTCTTGAAGAGATCTCTTGATATCTCTTTCCCATTCTTTTGTTTTCCTCTGTTTGTCTGCATTGATCACCGAGGAAGGCTTTTTTATCTTTCATTGCTATTCTTTGGAACCCTGTGTTCAAATGGGTGTATCTTTCCTTTTCTCCTTTGCCTTTAGCTTCTCTTGTCTTCTCAACTATTTATAAGGCTTCTTCAGACAACCATTTTGCCTTTTTGCACTTCTTTTTCTTGGGGATGGTCTTGATCACTGCCTCCTGTACAATATCATGAACCTCCATAATTCTTCAAGCACTCTGTCTATCTGATCTAATTCCTTGAATCTATTTGTTGCTTCCACTGTATAATCATAAGGGATTTGATTTAGGTCACAGTTGGATGGTCTAGTGGTCTTTCCTACTTTCTTCAATTTTGCAAAAGTCTGAATTTTGCAATAAGGAGTTCATGATCTGGGTCACAGTCAGCTCATGGTCTTGTTTTTGCTAACTGTATAGAGCTTCTTCATCTTTGCTGCAAGGAATATAATCAATCTGAGTTCAGTATTGAACATCTGGTGATGTCCATGTGTACAGTCATCTCTTGTGTTGTTGCAAGAGGGTGTTTGCTATGACTAGTTCTCTTGACAGAACTCTGTTAGCCTTTGCCTTGCTTCATTTTGTACTCCAAGGCCAAATTTGCCTGTTACTCCGAGTATCTCTTGACTTCCTACTTTTACATTCCAATCCCATATAATGATAAGGATATCTTTTTTGGGTGTTAGTTATAGAAGGCCTTGTGGGTCTTCATAGAACCATTCAACTTCAGCTTCCTCAATATTAGTGGTTGGGCATATACTTGGATTACTGTGATGTTGAATGGCTTGCCTTGGAAATGAACAGAGATCATTCTGTTGTTTTTGAGATTGCATCCAAGTACTGCATTTCAGCCTCTTTTGCTGACTATGAGGGCTACTCCATTTCTTCTAAGGGATTCTTGCCCACAGTAGTGGATATAACGGTCATCTGAAGTAAATTCACCCATTCCAGTCCATTTTAGTTCACTGATTCTTAAAATGTCGATGTTCACTCTTGCCATCTCCTGTTTGACCACTTCCTATTTGCCTTGATTCATGGACCTAACGTTCCAGGTTCCTATTCAGTATTGTTCTTTACAACATCAGACTTTACTTCCATCACCAGTCACATCCACAACTGGGTGTTGTTTTTGCTTTGGCTCCATCTCTTCATTTTTTCTGGAGTCATTTCTCCACTGTACAGTTCAGTTCAGTCACTAAGTCATATCTGACTTTTTGCGACCCCATGGACTGTAGAACGCCAGGTCTCCCTGTCCTTCACCAACTCCCGGAGTTTACCCAATTTCATGTCCGTTGAGTTGGTGATGCCATCCAACCATCTCATCTTCTGTCATCCCCTTCTCCTCCTGCCTTCAATCTCTCCCAGCGTCAGGGTCTTTTCAAATGAGTCAGCTCTTCACATCAGGTGGCCAAAATTTGGAGTTTCGTCTTCAACATCAATCCTTCCAATGAACACTCAGGATTGACCTTTAGGATGGACTGGTTGGATCTCCTTGAAGTCCAAGGGACTCTCAAGAGTCTTCTCCAACACCACAGTTCAAAAGCATCAATTCTTCGGCACTCAGCTTTCTTTATACTCCAACTCTCACGTCCAAACGTGACTACTAAAAAAACCATAGCCTTGACTAGATGGACCTTTTTTGGCAAAGTAATGTCTCTGCTTTTTAATATGCTCTCTAGTTTGGTCATAAGTTTCCTTCCAAGGAGTAAGCGTCTTTTAATTTCATGGCTGCAGTCATCATCTGCAGTGATTTTAGAACCCAAAAAAAAACAAAGTCTGCCGCTGTTTCCATTGTTTTCCCATCTATTTGCCATGAAATGATGGGATCAGATGCCATAATCTTAGTCTTCTGATTGTTGAGCTTTCAGCCAACTTTTTCACTCTCCTCTTTCACTTTCATCAAGAAGCTCTTCAGTTCTTCTTCACTTTCTCCCATAAGGATGGTGTCATCTGCATATCTGAGATTATTGATTTTTCTCCCAGCAATCTTAATTCTAGCTTGTGTTTCATCCAGCCCAGTGTTTCTCATGATGTACTCTGCATAGAAGTTAAATAAGCAGGGTGACAATATACAGCTTTTATGTACTCCTTTTCCTATTTGGAATCAGTCTGTTGTTCCATGTCCAGTTCTAACTGCTGCTTCCTGACCTGCATATAGATTTCTCAAGAGGCAGGTCAGGTGGTCTGGTATTCCCATCTCTTTCAGAATTTTCCGCTCTTCTCCAGTAGCATATTGAGTACCTACCAACCTGGGGAGTTCATCTTTCAGTGTCCTATCTTTCTGTCTTTTCAAAGTGTTCATGGGGTTCTCAAGTCAAGAATACTGAAGTGGCTTGCCATTACCTTCTCTAGTAGACCACGTTTTGTCAAAAGTCTCCACCATGACCCTTCCATCTTGGGTGGCCCTACATGGCATGGCTCATAGTTTCATTGAGTTAGACAAGACTGTGGTCCATGTGATCAGTTTGATTAGTTTTCTGTGATAGTTGTTTTCATTCTGTCTATAAGAGGCTTATGGAAACTTCCTGATGGGAGAGACTGACTGAGTGGGAAACTGGGTCTTGTTCCGATGGGTGGGGCAATGCTCAGTAAATCTTCGGTCCAATTTCCTGTTGATGGGTAGGGCTGTGTTCCCTCCCAGTTGTTTGGCCTGAGGCCAAACTGTGGTGAAGGTGATGATGATAATTGAAGGACCTTCTTCAAAAGGTCGTGTGCACCACTGGGGCATTCAGTGCCCCCGGCCCTGCTGCGGTCCACTGCTGACCCATGCTTCACAGTTTAAATTACTGTGATTAATAATTTAAGGCACTAAAGGAAAAGGTAGATGTGTCCAGGATCCTTCAGACCATCCCTATTTTCTGAAATTCACTTGAAGGATTCATGGGACTCAGCATGTAGGTATGCTAACAGCTAAGGTTTCTTTTAATGGTAGAGTAAGTGTAGGTGATAGCTGAATCATAAGAGAAAATGACACAGGCAAAGCCTAGAGTAATTAACCTGCAGGCTTCGGCAAGTAATTTCACAAGAGGTCAAACGGCATACTCTTGCACCAGTGATGAAAACCCAGCAACATATTTGTGATGTTCTTGTCCAGAGAAATCCATTAGAGATTCAGCATCCAAGGTTTTGATTGGCATGCTGGTTATAGTATATAAGCACCTTTGGCCTACCACATACCAAAATTCCAAACTCCTAGACAGCAGATATCCAGCATACACCATATTATTTGTCCAAACAGGCATAGTCAGCTACACTTATCATTTAGAAAATGTTTTATATCAGTGAAGGGAGTGCTTTATCACCCAAATTTCCATATACCAACCAAAGGCCAATCTTACAAACATGCCTTCTTTAAAAATAGTAGTGTCAAGCTTTCTCTTTTCAACACATCAGATAACATGCACAATCAGATAGGTAATGCTATTGGAAACAGCTGAGCACTGAAAAATTAATGCTTTTGAACTGTGGTGTTGGAGAAGACTCTTGAGAGTCCCTTGGACAGCAAGGAGATCCAACCAGTCCATCCTAAAGGAAATCAGTCCTGAATGTTCATTGGAAGGGCTGATGTTGAACCTGGAACTCCAATACTTTGGCCACCTAATGCGAAGAACTGACTGATTTGAAAAGACCCTGATGCTGGGAAAGATTGAAGGTGGGAGGAGAAGGGGATGACAGAGGATGGCATCACCGACTCAATGGACATGAGTTTGAGACAACTCTGGAAGTTGGTGATGGACAGAGAGGCCTGGTATGCTGCAGTCCATGGGGTTTCAAAGAGTCAGACATGACTGAGCAACTGAACTGAACTGAACTGATTAGAAACAGCAAGCTATAAGGAGTCAAATGGAATTGCTAGAAATTAAAAAAGCGTGCTGACAAAAATGAAGAATGCCTTTGACAGACTCATAAGTAGACTTGACCTTGATGAGGAAAAAATCAAAAATTGAGTACAAGAAAGTTGAAATTACACAAACTTAAGTGAAAAAAGAAAACACTATGTAAAGATTCAGAAGAAAACATTGAAAAGCTATAGGACACTGTCAATGATATAGCGTGTATATAATTGAAATTCAAAAAGGAGATGTGAAAATAGAGTTAAAGAAATAATAGCAGAGACTTTTACAAAATTAATGGTAGACATCAAACCACAGTTCCAAAACGCTCAGAGACAAACTAGAGAGGAGGAAAAGACTCATTACCTACAAAGAACAAGTATAAGAAGTACTGCTGACTTCTAATTTACAATTGAATTTTTTAAAAAAGAAAGAAGCCATAAACACATTTATCTAATATCCCTGGAAGTAGATATAATGAAAAAGAGATCTTAATCTTGATATTTCAAAGTTTAATATTAAATACTCTCCATTTTGGTTTAATACTAGGTGTAATGTTGACAAAAGATTTCTGAACTCAAGAGAAAAAGATTTGAATGTCAGTACTGCCTTTACTGTTTCTCACTTCCACTGTATAATAAGGGATTTGATTAAGGTCATACCTGAATGGTCTAGCAGTTTTCCCTGCTTTCTTCAATTTCAGTCTGAATTTGGTAATGAGTTCATGATCTGAACCACAGTCAGCTCCTGGTCTTGTTTTTGTTGACAGTATGGACCTTCTCCATCTTTTGCTGCAGAGAATATAATCAATCTGATTTCGGTGTTGACCATCTGATGATGTCCATGTGTAGAGTCTTCTCTTGTGTTGTTGGAAGAGGGTGTTTGCTATGACCAGTGCATTTTCTTGGCAAAACTCTATTAGTCTTTGCCCTGCTTCATTCCACATTTCAGGGCCAAATTTGCCTGTTACTCCAGGTGTTTCTTGACTTCCTACTTTTGCATGCCAGTCCCCTATAATGAAAATGACATCTTTTTTGGGTGTTAGTTCTAAAAGGTCTTGTAGGTCTTCATAGAACTGTTCAACTTCAGCTTCTTCAGCGTTACTGGTTGGGGCATAGACTTGGATTACTGTGATATTTAATGGTTTGCCTTGGAAACGAACAGAGATCACTCTGTCATTTTTGATATTGCATCCAAGTACTGCATTTCAGACTCTTTTGTTGACCATGATGGCTACTCCATTTCTTCTGAGGCATTCCTGCCCACAGTAGTAGATATAATGGTCATCTGAGTTAAATTCACCCATTCCGGTCCATTTTAGTTCACTGATTCCTAGAATGTCGACGTTCACTCTTGCCATCTCTTGTTTGACCACTTCCAATTTGCCTTGATTCATGGACCTGACATTCCAGGTTCCTATGCAATATTGCTGTTTACAGCATCAGACCTTGCTTCTATCACCAGTCACATCCACAGCTGTGTATTGTTTTTGCTTTGGCTCCATCCCTTCATTCTTTCTGGAGTTATTTCTCCACTGACCTCCAGTAGCATATTGGGCACCTATTGACCTGGGGAGTACCTCTTTCAGTATCCTACCATTTTGCCTTTCCATACTGTTCATGGGGTTCTCAAGGCAAGAATACTGAAATGGTTTGCCATTCCTTTCTCCAGAGGACCACATTCTGTCAGTGGAAGTGAGAAATAGATTTAAGGGCCTAATCTGATAGATAGAGTGCCTGATGAACTATGGAATGAGGTTCGTGACATTGTACAGGAGACAGGGATCAAGACCATCCCCATGGAAAAGAAATGCAAAAAAGCAAAATGGCTGTTTGGGGAAGCCTTATAAATTGCTGTGAAAAGAAGAGAAGCAAAAAGCCAAGGAGCAAAGGAAAGATATAAGCATCTGAATGCAGAGTTCCAAAGAATAGCAAGAAGAGATAAGAAAGCCTTCTTCAGTGATCAATGCAAAGAAATAGAGGAAAAGAAAAGAGTGGGAAAGACTAGAGATCTCTTCAAGAAAATTAGAGATACCAAGGGAACATTTCATGCAAAGATGGGCTTGATAAAGGACAGAAATGGTATGGACCTAACAGAAGCAGAAGATATTAAGAAGAGGTGGCAAGAATACACGGAAGAACTGTACAAAAAAGATCTTCACAACCTGGATAATCACGATGGTGTGATCACTCATCTAGAGCCAGACATCCTGGAATGTGAAGTCAAGTGGGCCTTAGAAAGCATCACTACGAACAAAGCTAGTGGAGGTGATGGAATTCCAGTTGAGCTGTTTCAAATCCTGAGAAATGATGTTGTGAAAGTGCTGCACTCAATATGCCAACAAATTTGGAAAACAACAGTGGCCACAGGACTGGAAAAGGTCAGTTTTCATTCCAATCCCAAAAAAAGGAAATGCCAATGAATGCTCAAACTACCGCACAATTGCACTCATCTCACACGCTAGTAAAGTAATGCTCAAAATTCTCCAAACCAGGCTTCAGCAATACGTGAACCATAAACTTCCTGATGTTCAAGCTGGTTTTAGAAAAGGCAGAGGAACCAGAGATCAAATTGCCAACTTCTGCTGAATCATGGAAAAAGCAAGAGAGTTCCAGAAAAACATCTATTTCTGTTTTGTTGACTATGCCAAAGCCTTTGATTGTGTGGATCACAATAAACTTTGGAAAATTCTGAAAGAGATGGGCATACCAGACCACCTGACCTGCCTCTTGAGAAATCTGTATGCAGGTCAGGAAGCAACAGTTAGAACTGGACATGGAACAACAGACTGGTTCTAAATAGGAGAAGGAGCACGTCAAGGCTGTATATTGTCACCCTGCTTATTTAACTTGTATGCAGGGTACATCATGAGAAACGCTGGACTGGAAGAAACACAAGCTGGAATCAAGATTGCCGGGAGAAATATCAATAACCTCAGATATGCAGATGACACCACCCTTATAGCAGAAAGTGAAGAGGAACTCAAAAGCCTCTTGATGAAAGTGAAAGAGGAGAGTGAAAAAGTTGGCTTAAAGCTCAACATTCAGAAAACGAAGATCATGGCATCCGGTCCCATCACTTCATGGGAAATAGATGGGGAAACAGTGGAAACAGTGTCAGACTTTTTTGGGGGGGGCTCCAAAATCACTGCAGATGGTGATTGCAGCCATGAAATTAAAAGACGCTTACTCCTTGGAAGAAAAGTTATGACCAACCTAGATAGCATATTCAAAAGCAGAGACATTACTTTGCCGACTAAGGTCCATTTTGTCAAGGCTATGTTTTTTCCAGTGGTCATGTATGGATGTGAGAGTTGGACTGTGAAGAAGGCTGAGTGCCGAAGAATTGATGCTTTTGAACTGTGGTGTTGGAGAAGACTGTTGAGAGTCCCTTGGACTGCAAGGAGATCCAACCAGTCCATTCTGAAGGAGATCAGCCCTGGGATTTCTTTGGAAGGAATGATGCTAAAGCTGAAGCTCCAGTACTTCGGCCACCTCATGCGAAGAGTTGACTCATTGGAAAAGACCCTGATGCTGGGAGGGATTGGGGGCAGGAGAAGAAGGAGACAACAGAGGATGAGATGGTTGGATTGCATCACTGACTCAATGGACATGAGTCTGAGTGAACTCCGGGAGTTCGTAATGGACAGGAAGGCCTGGCGTGCTGCGATTCATGGGGTCGCAAAGAGTCGGACATGACTGAGGGACTGAACTGAACTGAACTGCCCTTACTAACCGCATAAGTGTAATCAACACACATGACTTTCTGAGCCTTAATTTTTTCACTCATAAAATGATATTATCCATTTAAATATGTTTTTATGAGAATGTAGTTTTTAAATGTATGTGAAAATGTTATGAATTGCCGATATATTTAATATTTGATTTGTTTTGAATTTCCTACAGGAGTACCAGCTTACAATTGGACTTAAAAGTTGGATGATCTGGGCTGCGTATTTCTTCATGTTCTTCTTTTTTTATATCTTTATTGTCTGTTTGATATGTGTGTTAGTCTTTGCCAAGGCAAGTGTTAGTTTCATGCCGCCCAATAGAAATGAGTCATACATGTACTATTAGGATTTTAGTAGCTACTAGAAATTTTAAAAAGGAAAAGGTGAAATTATTTTAATAATGTATATTATTTAGCCAATATATACAAAATATTATTTCAGTATGCAACTTAAAAATTGAGATATTTTACATTCTTTTCTATACTAAACACTTATAACTCTAGTGTATGTTTAGAGCACATCTCAATTTGTACACTGTATTTTTATTAGAAATTATCTGTATTTGACACTGTTTTATCTTTTGAGTTTAAGTTAAAAATAACTAAAATTCAATGAAAATAAAAAGTCAGCTCCTCAGTCACACTAGATACGTTTCAAGTGCTTAATGTTTCAAGTATTTAATAGCTACATGCCGTATATGGCTGTTACATCTAACATTTTAGTTCCAGTAGATTGCAACCTGCTGCAACTATCCTTTGGGAAGGAAAAAGCAATCATAGTATGGACTGATTAGTCTCAGGTTTTCAAGAGAATGAAAAATGGCTTTTATGGAAATTCAGACACTGCCAAATCTCTGAGAAAAACATTAATCCTTCTGTAAGAAATAAGTTAATTAGTTAACTTGGCATCTTGTTGAGTTTCAGTCCCTGGCAGTGTGATCTGTTTCTTCAGGGCCATAGTTTTCTCCCTCTTCCCTTGTGTTTAATGGTACTACTTTTTGCATATTTTACAAGATGTCATAATTGTTTTATTGTAGATTTTCAGTGATCCAGTCTTCTGCTACAGTGACTATAGTTTCATCTTTGTCTTTCTTATGTGTTATGCCATTGCTTCAATATTCTTTGGCTTTATGGTTAGCACATTCTTTAATAAAGGTGAGTCTAAGACTTCTCCTGTAATAGAATTACCTTTTTAATTGACCAAAAATAAGGCCATATTTGGGAGTTCCATGTAGCTATCTCACATGCAGTCTTGGCATACATTCTAACATAGATGAATTGCACATGAAATGATTTGACAGGAGGTAGAGGGTGCACTGAAATTTAATACTGCCCAATGCATGCATAAGAACAGTATATAAAATAAGATTGTTACCAGTTGGAAGTTAGGATAAATTAAACAGTGCTTCCTGCAGAAGTTGATTTCAAATCACTTCCAAAAGCAAATCAAGGGAAAGAAGTATTCATTCATTCATTTATTCAGCATGTCCTTTGTGTACTTACCATGTGGTAAGACACTGTATCACATACATAGACAAAGAAAAATTGATTCTTTGTGAAAGCCCACATGAGATAGATATATATTATCAGATAACCCCAGATTGGCCTACTACAGATCTTATAGAAATAATTTTCTATTGACAATTTTTAATAGCTTCCCCCAAAATTAAGGAATATTTCTTTTTTATGCCACACCTATTAAGCATTATTCCTCATGTATTTTCTGTATTGAACAAGTAGAGTCCCTATTAAATAATTTTAGTGTATAAATATATTTTTGCAGTAAGACTTTTAAGTATCAAAATATAACCTTTAATCACTTCAGTTCAGTTCAGTTGCTCAGTCATGTCCAACTCTGCAGGCCCATGGACTGCAGCACGCCAGGCCTCCCTGTCCATCACCAACTCCTGGAGTTTACTCAAACTCATGTCCATGGAGTCGATGATGCCATCCAACCGTATGCTCTGTTGTCCCCTTCTCCTCCCGCCTTCAATCTTTCCCAGCATCAGGGTCTTTTCAAATGAGTCAGCTCTTTGCATCAGGTGGCCACAGTTCAAAAGCATCAATTCTTCGGTGCTCAGCTTTCTTTATACTCCAACTCTCACATCCATACGTGACTACTGGAAAAATCATCGATTAGATGGACCTTTGTTGGCAAAGTAATGTCTCTGCTTTTGAATATGCTCTCTAGTTTGGTCATAACTTTCCTGCCAAGGAGTAAGCATCTTTTAATTTCATGGCTGCAGTCACCATCTGCAGTGATTTTGGAGCCCCAAAAAATAAAGTCTGACACTGGTTCCCCATCTATTTGCTATGAAGTGATGGGACCAGATGCCATGATTTTAGTTTCTGAATGTTGAGCTTTAAACCAACTTTTTCACTCTCCTCTTTCACTTTCATCAAGAGGCTCTTCAGTTCTTTACTTTCTGCCATAAGGGTGGTATCATCTGCATATCTGAGGTTATTGATATTTCTCCCAGCAAACTTGATTCCAGCTTGTGTTTCATCCAGCCCAGCATTTCTCATGATGTACTCTACAGATAAGTTGAATAAGCAGGGTGACAATACACAACCTTGACGTACTCCTTTTCCTATTTGGAACCAGTCTGTTATTCCATGTCCAGTTCTAACTGTTGCTTCCTGACCTGCATATTATCACAAATATCAGCTGATTGGTCTTCACAATTCACAATTAGTATTAAGAATTGTGCTGAAAGGAATTAACATAGCAGGCCTGAAACTCATTTCCTTAGAAAGCCTTCCTAGAAAGGTTGACCTTTGCTTGGCATCTAAGAACTTACATTTTTAGAAGATTCTCCCCATTCTCTAAACAGTAAGAGTGGCTCATGGTTCCTAAAGTGCTTGTACAAGCAGTTTTTATACTAAACACAGGCTTTCTTTCTGGGAGTCTTGAGTCAATATATGTTAGGTACACCTATGTGACAAGCTCCCAACAAAAACCTTAGTCCCTCAATCTCTAATGAATATCTGGCCAACAGTATTTTATATATGTTGTCACAATTCCTTGCTAGAGGAATTAAACATAACCTGTGTGATTTCACTGAGAGAGAACTCTTGTAAACTTGTGCCTGTTTCCATCTGCCCTTTGCCCCATGCTCCTTTTCCCTTCAATGAATGAGCTTTGTACCCTTACATTGTTATTATAGCATCATTATTTATTCACCATAACTCTTGAGTATGACTATATGCTATATCCTTGAATTGTCCTAAAAAGTGACTGAGTCCAGAGGTGGTCTTGAGGACCTCAACAAAACAATTAACAAAATTGTGGATAATGAAAAATAATATGTTGAGCTAAAACAGAAAATAATCTATTGAAAATCAAAATAAGATTGAAAAATATATATTAACTTTGTCAAACAAGAGTTAGTGTATTTATAAAAACTTAAGAAAAAAAGACTTTTATTTCTGGTGGTATAATAGACTAAATAATTAGAATGACTCTTCCATCTAGAACAATTAAAATATTAATAGTATTTTAACTTATTTTTCAGTTCAGTTGCTCAGTCATGTCCAACTCTTTGTGACCCCGTGGACTGAAGCATGCCAGGCTTCTCTGTCCATCACCAACTCCCAGCGTTGACTCAAACTCATGTCCATTGAGTCAATGATGCCATCTTCTGTCGTCCCCTTCTCCTCCCACCTTCAATCTTTCCCAGCATCAGGGTCTTTTCAAATGAGTCAGTTCTTCGCATCAGGTGGTCAAAGTATTGGAGTTTCAGCTTTAGTCTTTCCAATGAATATTCAGAACTAATTTCCTTTAGGATTGACTGGTTTGACTGAGCTTTATTGACTATACCAAAGCCTTTGACTGTGTGGATCACACCAAACTCTGGTAAATTCTTAAAGAGATGGGAGTACAAGACCACCTTACCTGCCTCCTGAGAAATCTGCATGCAGGTCAAGAAGCAACAGTTAGAACTGGACATGGAACAACAGACTAGTTCCAGATGAGGAAAGGAGTACATCAAGGCTGTATATTGTCACCCTGCTTATTTAACTTATATGCAAACTACATCATAAGAAACACTGGGCTGGATGAAGCACAAACTAGAATCCAGATTGCCAGAAGAAATATCAATAACCTCAGATATGCAGATGACACCTCCTTTATGGCAGAAAGTGAAGAAGAACTAAAGAGCCCCTTGATGAAAGTGAAAGAGGAGAGTGAAAAAACTGACTTAAAACTCAACATTCAGAAAACTAAGATTATGGCATCTGATCCCATCACTTCATGGCAAATAGATGGGAAAACAATGGAAACAGTGACAGATTTTATTTTGGGGGGCTCCAAAATCACTGGAGATGGTGACTGCCATCATGAAATTGAAAGACTCTTGCTCCTTGGAAGAAAAGCTATGACAAACCTAGACAGCGTATTAAAAAGCAGAGACATTACTTTGACAAAAAAGGTCCATCTCGTCAAGGCTATGGTTTTTCCAGTAGTCATGTATGAATGTGAGAGTTGGACTGTAAAGAAAGATGAATACCAAAGAGTTGATGCTTCTGGACTGTGCTGTTGGAGAAGACCCTTGAGAGTCCCTTGGACTGCAAGGAGATCAAACTTATTTTTAATTCAGCCCAAGTTCTCCTCAAAATTAAAAATCTCAGCTATGACAATGAACAAGAATAGAAAGTCCCCGAAAGTTATAAAGAAGAAAGTCTGCCTAGAAACCTTGAAACTTGAGGAATTGACTTGACCTTTACTTTCTTGGGATTACTTACTGCTACTCATATATCTTTGAAAAAGCACTTCAAAAGTGTCTAGTCTATAACTAACAACATACAAAAAGTTCCAAACAAAGCCTGTTTTCCCACACCAAAAGACTAGGAAGTTGGTGCCCTAACAATAGAAAAGATTTTGGCAATACTTGCCCTATTCCAGCCCAACACTAAGTGAAAAACCACTGCACCTCTATATTCATGGCTGAGTCAGAGTCAACAAAGAAGTTGATCCTCCATCTCAATCCCATCTTTCCAGAGTCAGACACTATTCAATTAACAATTCCCTTGCCAGTTTACTGCCATCAGTGTCCAGTAGTGAAGTAAGTTTCCATCCACATACAGTTTCAATAATACTTAACAGGTAGTACAAATCAGTTCTAATAAGCATCCTTGCTATCAGCTAATCTTCCACATCTACCCAACAGCAATAAGAAACTGAACAAGTGTGCAAAACTAGTCAGCACTCCTTCCACATCTCCCATCATCTAGCATCAGTGAAGCCCAGTAGAGAGCTAAGCTTTCTCCGTCAGAGGTTAAAAGGTGATATGAGTCAGTTCCCCACTTTCATAAACGTGTTAGCAAGGCCAGAGAGGTCCGAACTTCCACCTCATCTGTCTGCAATTAGGCAGTGTATATCAGTGCCCTGCTTTTCCCAGGGAAGTGTCAGCAGGGAAGAGGAACAGCCACACCCATCTGACCATTGTGTGCTGCCTGCTTTTTAAAAAAGATTAGGATTCATAGTCTCATTTTACCTAAAATGCTTAGGACATGATAGAAAATCACTCATACAAAGAACCAGGAAAATCACAGTATTAATGAGAAATGACATTCACTGCAAAAGACACAGCACTAAGGTGAAGCAGGTATTATAATTGTAGGCAAGCAATATAAGCAACCATCATAAAAATGGCTTCAGCAAGAAATTATGAAAACAAATCGGAAAATAGAAATCTCAGCAAAGAAATAGAAATTATTTTAAAAACAAATGGAAATCATAGAAAAATATAACAGCAAGTTTAAAGCTTATGTAGAATAAAGATAAGATAGAATAAGTTAAATTGAAGACAGATTCAGTAGAATCACATTCTGAATAAAGAGAAAATACACTGAAAAATATATAGGATCTCAAGGACATGTAGGACAATAACCACATATCTAACACTTATTTGTATCAATGAAGTTTCAAAAGAAGAATAGGAAAAATGTGGGACTGAAAAAGTTTTCAAGATAAAAAAGTATTCAAAGAAATAATGCTGAAATTTTATCAAATCTGGTGAAAGACAGACATATATTGTCTCAAGGAATTGGGTAATGCCAAATTGGGTAAACTCAAAGAAATTCATGCCAAGACACATGATAATTAAACTTCTGAAAACTAAAGACCATGAAAAAAACCTAACAAGCAGACAAAAAATAATACATTATTTATAGAAGAATGTCAGTTTGAATAACCACACTTCTCATCTAAACTAGAAGGAAGCAGCATGTTTTTCCAAGTGCTGAAGAAAAGAAATACCAACAGTGAACTCTGTATCCAGGAAAACTATCCTCCAGGAATAAATAGGAAATAAATCCGTAGAAGGAGGAAGACAGAGATTTGTTTTACAAAACTACCATTAAAGAATGGCTAAAGGAAGTTTCCTGAGCAGAAAGGAGATAACAGAAATCTCTAAACTCCACAAAGAAAAGAACATGGAAATGGGTAAAAATAGGCATAAGTATAATAGACCGTTCTACTTCTCCTGTGTTTATTAGATCAAATTTGATAGATGAAGCAAAATTATAACATCATCCATCCGATCTGGTGTTCATTTACGTAAAGAAAATAGTTAAAGACAGTTAAAAGTTTTAAAGTGAATAGCTCTGCTTATTTAACTTATGTGCAAGGTACATCATGTGAATGCCAGGCTGGATGAAGCACAAGCTGGAATCAAGATTGTCAGGAGAAATATCAATAACCTCAGATATGCAGATGACACCACCCTTATGGCAGAAAGTGAACAGGGACTAAGGAGACTTTTGATGAAGGTGAAAAAGGAGAGAGAAAAACCTGGCTTAAAACTCAACATTCAAAAAGTGAAGATCATGACATCTGGTCCCATCACTTCATGGCAAATAGATGGGGAAAGAATGGAAAGTGACAGACTTTAATTTGGGGGGCTCCAAAATCACTGCAGATGGTGACTGCTGCCATGAAATTAAAAGAGGCTTGCTCCTTGGAAGTAGAGCTATGACCAACCTAGAGTGCATATTAAAAAGCAGAGACAAAGGTCCATCTAGTCAAAGCTATGATTTTTTCAGTAGTCATGTGTGGATGTGAGAGTTGGAGTATAAAGAAAGCTGAGTGCTGAAGAACTGATGCTTTTGAACTGTAGTGTTGGAGGAGAATCTTGAGAGTCCCTTGGACCTCAAGGAGATCAAACCTCCAATACTTTGGTCACCTGTTCTAAAGAGCTGACTCATTGGAAAAGACCCTGATGCTGGGAAAGATTGAGGGCAGGAGAAGTGGGCAATAGAGGATGAGATTGTTGGATGGCATCATCGACTCAATGGAAATGAGTTTGAGCAAACTCTAGGAGATAGTGAAGGACAGGGAAGCCTGTGGGGTCACAGAGAGTTGGACACAAATGAGTGCGTGAACAACAACAAAACCTCAGTGTTCATTGCAGCACTATTTACAACAGCTAGGACATGGAAGCAACCTAAATGTCCATCAGCAGATGAATGAATAAAGAAGTTGTGGTATATATAGACAATGGAATATTACTCAACTATAAAAAGGAACACATTTAAGGCAGTTCTAACGAGGTGGATGAACCTAGAGCCTGTTATATAGAGGCAAGTAAGTCAGAAAAAGACAAATACCATATGTTAACACATATCTGTGGAATCCAAAAAGATGTACTAAGGACCCTATGTGCAGGGCAGCAAAGGAGACACAGGCATAAAGAACAAACTTTTGGATTCAGTGGGAGAAGGAGTAGGTGGGATGATTTGAGAGAATAGCATTAAAACATATTCATTACCATATGTAAAATAGATAGTCATTGGGAGTTTGATGTATGACAGAGGGCACCCAAAGCTAGTGCTCTGTGACAACCTGAAAGGATGGATTAAGGAGGGAGGTGGGTACAGAATGGAGGGGACAAATGTATGCCTATGGCTGATTCATATTAATGTAAGGCAAAAACCATCACAATATTGTAAATAATTATCCTCCAATTTAAATAAATTTTTTAAAATAAATTCATGTCAATGTATGGCAAAACCAATACAGTATTGTAAAGTAAAAAAATAAAATTTAAAAAATAAAGAAATAAAAATAAAAAATAAAAAAATGGAAGAATGAAAAAATAAATAAAATAAAAAATAAAAAATTCACTAAAGTAACTGATACAAAAATCAATTATATTTTTATATATTAACAATGAACTACTCAAAAAAGAAGGAAATCTTCCCTTTTACAATAGAATCAAAAAGAATAAAATAAACCAAGGAGGTGAAAGACTTGTTCACTTGAAACATTAACCAGAAATTAAAGCAAATACAAATAAAGGGAAAGATATCCTGTGCTTATGGATTGAAAATCTTAGTACTTTTTCTTTGTCTTATGTTTTTTTAATATTTTAATTTCATTAGTGTATAGTTTATTTGCAATATTGTGTTTCAGGTGTACAGCAAAGTAATTCTGTTATGCATATTAATATATGTATACCCACTCTCTTTAAGATTCTTTTCTCAGGTTATCACAGAATATTGAATAGAGTTCCCTGTGCTATATGATACATCCTTGTTGGTTATCTATCTTGTGTATATAGTGTGTGCTCATCCCAAGTTCCTGATTTATCCCTCACCCTAACCTTCTCCCCTGGTAGCCATAGCTTCATATTCTAACTTTAAGTCACTTCTGCTTTGTAAGTAACTTCATCAGTCCCATTTTTCTAAGTTCCACATGTAAGTGTTTATTTTCCCTACTATTTTTCAATTCTCTATTTTATTTATTTCTGCCATAATCTTTTTTTTTAAGATTTAAAATGTTTTATTTTTTATTTTTTTTTTAATTTTAAAATCTTTAATTCTTACATGCGTTCCCAAACATGAACCCCCCTCCCACCTCCCTCCCCATAACATCTCTTATTATTAACATATCCTTCTTTATTCTAGTTTTATATTTTTTATTGATAGTTTCCAATTTTGTTTTTGTCAAGTTTCTTAAGTTTTGAAGTTAATTTATTGATAGGAGAGCCTACCTGTTTTTCAAAGTAAGCAGTTATAGCTATAATTTTGCCCCATAGTACTGCTTTTAATTCATTTAATGTTATGTTTTCATTTTCATTCATCTCTATATACCTTTTAATTTCTCTTGCTATTTCTTTTTTGATCCATTTGTTGTTCAGGAGTATACTGTTTAACTTCCACAAAATTGTAAATTTTTCAGTTTTCTTTTCAGTATTCTAGTCCTCTTGTAGTTGAAGAAAATTGTTTATATGATATTTATCTTAACTCAAAAGTTTGGTGATTTGATTTGTGGCCTAACATATGCTCTATCCTGAAGACTGTCCTGTGTGCACTTGGCTAAAAGAAGCACTACTGCATTCCTTTGGAGCCTATAGTAAAAAATACATTTTCTTGCCTTTTTCCCATTTTTGAAAACAGTCAACATTTCTTGGCTTATGAACTCTTTTGGCAATTGCATCATTCCAACCTCTACTTTGATCATCACATAATCTTCTCTGACTCAGATTCTCCTGATTCCTCTTTTTAAGTTGAGGTATAGTTGATACAGTAATACTAGCTTTAAGAATTGTACATGAATTTACTTTTACTGGAGATCTTTTCTTGTTCATATAGTCTTAACTATATTTCTTTCAACCTGAAAGACTCCAGGACAGGTAATTTTTATTTATTTGTTACTCATCTCTCCTTCATCTTAAAAGAACAGTTTGAAGCATTGATAATTCTTGATTTTTACTGATTTTTTTTCCTTGAGAAATCTGAATATATTCACCCACAGCCTCCTGACCTTCAAACTTTATGTTTAGAAATTCTTCCAATAATCATATGAGGATCTTTGCATGTGATCCTCTTTTGCTCCTTTCCAAACTCTTTGTCTTTAGATTTTAACAATTTGATTATAATGTGTTCATTGTCAGTCTTCTAAATGTCATGCTATTTAGTTTGCTGGTCCCATCACTTCATGGGAAATAGATGGGGAAACAGTGGAAACAGTGGCTGACTTAATTTGGGGGGGGCTCCAAAATCACAGCAGATGGTGATTGCAGTCGTGAAATTAAAAGATGCTTACTCCTTGGAAGGAAAGTTATGACCAACCTAGATAGCATATTAAAAAACAGAAACATTACTTTGCCAACAAAGGTCCTTCTAGTCCAGGCTATGGTTTTTCCAGTGGTCATGTATGGATGAGAGGGTTGGACTGTGAAGAAAGCTGAGTGCTGAAGAATTGATGCTTTTGAACTGTAGTGTTGGAGAAGACTCTTGAGAGTCCCTTGGACTGGAAGGAGATCCAGCCACTCCATCCTAAAGGAGATCCGTCATGGGTGTTCATTGGAAGGACTGATGCTAAAGCTGAAACTCCAATACTTTGGCCACCTCATGCGAAGAGTTGACTCATTGGAAAAGACCCTGATGCTGGGAGGGATTGGGAGCAGGAAGAGAAGGGGACGACAGAGGATGAGATGGCTGGATGGCATCACTGACTCAATGGACATGAGTTTGCGTAAACTCCAGCAGTTGTGATGGACAGGGAGGCCTGGCGTGCTATGATTCATGGGGTCACAAAGAGTCGGACATGACTGAGCGACTGAACTGAACTAAACTGAAAGTTCACTGAGAAAGTTCACTGTGAAAATTCAATTTTGAAAAACTCTACTGAATATTCATTGCTTTTATTGTATTATTCAGCCTCAGAATTTCTTTATTCCTTTCTATGTTTTTCACTTCTTTATTGATATTTTGTTTTGTTCATACATCATTTTCTTGAGTTTATCCTCATCTTTCTTTAGCTGTATGAGCATCTTAGAACATTTGTCTAAATCTGTTGATCTAGAACGTCCACCATCTGGTCTTTCTCAGGGATAACTGCTGTTGATTTATTTTCTCCTCACTTGTTTCTCTGTATTCCTTGTCAATTTTTTCAAAACTTGACATTTAAATTTAAATTTCATGATGTGGTAATCTGGAATTCAGATTCAATTATCACAACTGTTAGGTTGACTATTACCAAGATTACAAAATATAGCAACTGTGGGTGAGGATGTGGAGAATAAAGAAACTTTATATACAGTTGGTGGAATATACATTGTTTTAGCCATTCTGTAGAATAGTTTTGAGGTTTCTCAAAATATTACAAATAGAGTTACCATAAGATACAGCAATCCCACTTCTAGGTATACATCAAAGGAATTGAAATTACTTCTCAAAGAGATGTCTGTACCCCATTACAGCATTATTTAAAATAACCAAGACATGGAAGCAACCTAGTTATACCTCAAATACCCTGGATTTTTATTTATTTTTAACTTTTTTTGGTGTTGAGGAATAGCTGGTTAACAGGCTTCCCTGGTGGCTCAGATGGTAAATAATCTGCCTGCAATGCAGGAGACGCAAGAGACTTGGGTTTGCTCTCTGGGTTGGGAAGATGCCCCTGGAGAAGGAAATGGCAAACTTCAGTATTCCTGCCGGGAGAATTCCATGGACAAAGGAGCCTGGTGGGCTACAATTAATCCATGGGTTTGCAAAGAGTCAGACATGACTGAGTGACTAATATTTTCATAGCTGATTCCTTTTCCATTGGTCTATATTTCTGTTTTTTGTGGCAGTACCATACTGTTTTGATGACTATAGCTTTGTAATATAATATGAAGTCAGGGAGCCTGATTCTTCCAGCTCTGTTTTCTCTCTCGAGATTGCTTTCATTACATGGAGGCTTTTGTTTCTCCATACAAAGTTTTGGATTTTTTGTTCCAATTCTGTGAAAAATGCCATTGGCAATTTGATAGGGATTGCATTCAGTCTTTAGATTTCCTTGTTTGACTATGTTGATTCTTCCAATCCATGACCATGGCATGTCTTTCATCTGTTTGTGTCTTCTTTGGTTGCTTTCATCAGCGTCTTGTAGTTTTCAGAATACAGGTATTTTGTTTCCTTAGGTAGGCTTATTCCTAGGTATGTTACTCTTTTTGATACAGTGGTAAATGAAATTGCTTCTTGAATTTCTCTTTCTGATCTTCTGTTGTTAGTGTGTAGAAATGCAATAGATTTCTCTGTTAATTTTGTTATCCGCAACTTTACCAAATTCATTGATGAGCCCTAGTGGTTTTCTGGTAGCATCTTTAGGATCTTCTATTTATAGTATCATGTTATCTTCAAACAATGAAAGTTTTACTTCTTCTTTTCCAATTTTTATTCCCTTTATTTCTTTTTCTTCTCTGATTGCTATAGCAAAATTATGTTGAATAAAATTGGTGAGAATGGACATCCTTGTCATGTTCATGATCTTGTAAAAAAATATTCTCAGCTTCTCACCATTGTGTAGGATGTTTGCCAGAGGTTTGTCATAAATGGTCATTACAATGTTTTAGGTTCCCTTTATGCTGCTTTCTAGAGAGTTTTTACCATAAATAGGTGCTTTGTTATTCAGTCATTCAGTCATGTCTGAATTCTTTGCGACCCCATAGACTGCAGCATGCTAGGTTTCCCTGTCCTTAAACATCTCCTGAAGTTTGCTCAAACTCATGTCCATTGAGTTGGTGATGCTGTCCAAGCATCTTGTCCTCTGTCATCTCGTTCTCCTCCTGCCTTCAGTCTTTCCCAGCATCAGGGTCTTTTACAATTAGTCAGCTCTTCAGATCAGGTGGCCAAAGTATTGGAGCTTCGGCTTCAGCATCAGTCCTTTTTTACTCTCCTCTCCCACCTTCCACCTTCACCAAGAGGCTCTTCCTGCCATAAGGGTGGCGTCATCTGCATATCTGATGTTGTTTATCAGATAAATAAGAAGGATGACAATATAATTGTAACCTTTTCACTTTACAGGGTACTTACCAGGACTTTTGCCTCAAAGGAGGGGTGTGCTGAAGCAAGTGGGCATATGCACATAAAAGGAGTCCAGTGTTTTGCCTGTGTGGGCATCTGCCACTCTGCTCAGATGCAGCTGATAATCACATCTCTTCCCCAGTCGTGACTGTCCTAGATCTCGTGCCACACCATGTGTGCGGTGAGTGGGGCCAAAGAGTTTTTTCAGCTTGGACAAGGGCACACAGGCAATTGTGGGAAGCCCAGTAGCCTTGCTGGCATCAAAAGTCTGGGTTGCTTCTAGGACATCACTTGGGAAGGTGCCAAAAATGGCCACCACCCACCTGGGCTCATCCCTGGGACTGGGTTGTCTCTGCATCCCAAGTTTGAGTCTTTAATCCTGACCACCCTAGCTCCAGTGCCATACTGTAGTGTGGCGTGAGCAGTGCTAGTGCTTTTGCTTGGCTTGGGCTGGGGAGTGTAGGGAGGTGGTCTCAGGAAACCTTGCAGCTGCTAGAAAAGATCTTTCTCAGGCTTGCCTGGGGCAAGCAAGCACTTGAACATTCCTCACAAGTGGAGTCCAGGCATCTCCAACCTTCTTTTCTGTCTCCATGGTTCTCCAACCAGCCAAGGGGCTTGTCTCCTCCATATAGGACACTCGAGCTGGGACACCCAGTCTGTGGCTCAACCTGCTCAGTTCCCATGGCAAATGTCCACCCATGCAATCTCTGATTCCCTTCCCAAGGACACAGGTTCCACAACCTGATTGTTTTTCTTCCCATCCTATCATATTCTATGAGTATCTTTCTTAGAACTTTGGTTTTACAGTAATCTTTCTACCTGTTTGCAGTTAGTTTTCAGTGAGAATTATTCTACATGTGTATGTATATTTTTTATGTATTCATGAAGAGAAGTGAGCACCACATCCTCTTACTCCACCATCTTGATCTCCTGTCTCAATGATAATCTTGACAAAAATTCTTTTCCTAGCTTACAGGATCCTGTATTTATGGACCTAATCATATCCAACTCTCAATAATTAACTATTTATTTAACTATTCTCTTTTGATTGTCATAATTTAGATTGAAAGTATGTGTTAAAAACTTCATCCATGGCTTATTATTCTACCCATAATTTCAAACTCTAGAAACACTAAGATATTAAATTTATGTTAATACTAGTGGTGTACATTTATAATTCTCCAAACCAAGTAATAATGAATAAATAAGTTTTAGAAAGGAGAAAGGAACAAATGTAAGAGTGATTCTTTGTTTAAATGGCTGCACATTTTTATTGTATGTGGTAAATATCCTATACATTGTCATCCTATACATTAATTCATTCATTTAATAAATATTTATGGAACTCAAAAGCCTCTTGATGAAAGTGAAAGAGGAGAGTGAAAAAGTTGGCTTAAAGCTCAACATTCAGAAAATGAAGATCATGGCATCTGGTCCCATCACTTCATGGGAAACAGATGGGGAAACAGTGGAAACAGTGTCAGACTTTATTTTGGGGGGCTCCAAAATCACTGCAGATGGTGATTGCAGCCATGAAATTAAGACGCTTACTCCTTGGAAGGAACGTTATGACCAACCTAGATAGCATATTCAAAAGCAGAGACATTACTTTGCCAACAAAGGCCTGTCTAGTCAAGGCTATGGTTTTTCCAGTAGTCATGTATGGATGTGAGAGTTGGACTGTGAAGAAAGCTGAGTGCCAAAGAATTGATGCTTTTGAACTGTGGTGTTGAAGAAGACTCTTGAGAGTCCCTTGGACTGCAAGGAGATCCAACCAGTCCATTCTAAAGGAGATCAGTCCTGGGTGTTCATTGGAAGGACTGATACTAAAGCTGAAACTCCAGTACTTTGGCCACCTCATGTAAAGAGTTGACTCATTGGAAAAGACTGATGCTGGGAGGGATTGGGGGCAGGAGGAGAAGAGGACGACAGAGGACGAGATGGCTGGATGGCATCACCGATTCAATGGACGTGAGTTTGAGTGAACTCCGGGAGTTTGTAATGGACAGGAAGGCCTGGCCTGCTGCAATTCATGGGGTCGCAAAGAGTCCGACATGACTGCGCAACTGAACTGAACTGATCTGAACTGAACTGAACTGAACACATACTGTGTTTCAGACATCGATGATATGAGGGTGAAAAAGATAAACTCTCTTCCCTCATAGAGTTTACGTTCTTATCCTTTAGTGTATTCTTTTTTTTTTCTTATGAAAACATTTAGTGTATTCTTATGAACTTATTTATAATTTATTTATAATTCATTATTTTGTTTATTGCTTTAAATTGACCTTATAATTTCCTTCTTATTTGCAGCCCGTTTGGCTGCTTCTGCTGGAAGCTTCATATATTTTGCCAGTTTCTTTCCATTTAATTCCATTTCTCAATACTATGGACAGATAAACCTCAGCATGAAGGTAGCTGCCTGTCTCAGCCCAAATATTGCTTTGGCACTGGGGATTAAACTCCTTGTCAAGTTCGAAACAAAACGTAAGCATTTGCCTTGGAAATTTTGCCTTTTCTGTTTGATTCCTAGAAATGTAGAAAGAGGCAGTGTGGGTGGGACTGTGAGTAAAGCGGTAAGAACATACTATAAAAATTATTTATTTCCAGATTTGTGTTTTTATTATGAAGGCAATTGTGTGAATTAACCTTCTATTCTATAACTTTCTTTATTTACCTAAAAGTATATGTTAGACTTCTTCCCACATAGAGATAGACCCTTTTCTTTTACAAAGCTATTTAGTATTTCATTGCAAAGAGGTGTTATAATTAATTAACCATTCTTTATCAGTATATGCTTAAGAATTTTCCAACTTTATGCTACTTCCCTCAATAGTATTCATATATTTTCTCATATGGTGTGAATACTAATATATAAATAAATAAATTCCTAAATATAATATCCAATATGGTATTCATAGCTTAATTTAATTACTATTATGATAATCTTCAAAAAGAGTAAATCAATTTATTCTCCCACCAGTAATACATGGGTTTTTCTACATCTGTTCCAATAATACATTATACTACTCTCATGTAAAAGGCAAATATAGGGTCTTTATTTCCTGTAACTGTTTTTCCTCCAAACTCAGCACTACTGTGCTGAAGAAAGTAAATGTAAGTTTAATTTAGTGATTTACTCAGGTTCTTCTGAATGAGTCAGTTTTTCAGACATCTTTTTCCTTCTCATATTCTTCAAAATAGTATGGAAGGGGATGGAAATTTATGAGATCTCTTATGATGGAGGGACATGGTGGCCTCAGATACATGTGGTATCATCTGGGTCTTTTATATCTATAGTAGAGTTCCTAGCTGCTTTATGGACTCTTGCAAACTGAAGTGTGACTCTTTATGTTTGGCTCGCATCTGTTAGAAACATGGTTCTGGCTAGTAGATCTAGCCTTAAAAGTCCTCATTCAGTTCTCTGCCTTCCTCTGGCTCTCTCTCAGACTCTTTGGCCTTTATAAATACTTGGAAAGTTATACAGGCTCTGAATGTGACTTTTAAGGTATGAGGGGCCAGTAACATCACTTCAGGTTCATTTATCTAGCTGCCTTACTCTGCCAATAACAATGCCACCAATCATGCAATGTTGGATATTCTACATAATCCCACCTGAATATGTCACCAGGGATTCCCTGAAATAGGAAAACCAAGGATCCATGTACCTGTCCTCTGTACCTTATTTTCCTTCTTTTCTTATGTGAAGTGAGGGGCTGCCTTTACTACTTGTCTTCATTTTTAGAAGGGACAGCCTTTTCAAATGGACATTTGCATTGCTGCTCCCCAGGACACAAAATGCCAGAACATTAGAGGATAAGGAGAAATGGACTGTAAATTGGGGAGTAATTCAAAATTCTATATCCTTTACACCATGAAATTATTTTATCTTTTATGCTAAGTAAAAAATAGCATATAAATCTATCAATTTTAAGGGAGAACAGGAAGGCTTTCTTGCTACATAAAAGTATTTGAATTGTCTAAATGTTGTAAGTTGTTGTTCAGCCACTCAGTCATGTCTGACTCTTTGCAGCACACCAGATTTCTTTGTCCTTCATGATCTCCCAGAGTTTGCTCAAACTCATGTCCATTCAGTCGGCTATGCCATCCAACCATCTCGTCGTCTGTCACCCCCTTCTCCTCCTGCCCTCAATCTTTCCCAGCATAAGGGTCTTTTCCAATGAGTCTGTTCTTCATATCAGGTGGCCAAAGTATTGCAGCTTCAGCATCAGTCCTTCCTATGAATATTCAAGGTTGATTTCCTTTAAGATTGACTGGTTTCATCTCCTTGCTATCCATGGGACTCTCCAGAGTCTTCTCCAGCACCACAGTTCAAAAACATCAATTCTTCAGTGCTCAGCCATCTTTGTATGCTCTCACATCCATACATGACTGCTGGAAAAACCATGGCTTTGACTATACAGAGCTTTGTCCGCAAAGTGATGTCACTGCTTTTTAATATGCTGCCTAGGTTTGTCATAGCTTATCTCCCAAGGAGCAAGCATCTTTTAATTTCATGGCTACAGTTATCCACAATGTAAATAACTAACCTTAGACTGTGATTCATTTAACTTGTGTTCGTGGTATCTTTTTTCCAAAAAAAATACTATAATGTAATCAGGTTTGTCAGTCTTTTCCTTTAATTTGTACACTTGTGTCATCTTCCAGAAATCCTTCAAAACCCAGAGTCATAAAGATAATCGTATATTTTCTTTTAAATTTTATATTTTTTAATTTTTACACCTGGATTTTCAGTAAGCGTAAAGTTGCTATATCTAATTTTATTTATTTTTCACATGAAAATCAAGCTTTTACAACAATTTATTGGAATGTCTATTGTTCTCTGTTGCTTTTTCATTTCACCTATTTCACATCGCATTTCAATACATGCATGGATCTGGTTCTAGTGATATTAATAGTTTCTATTCTTTTTTAGTCTCTTTTTGTGTCAATACCACGGTGGTTTTACTCATTATGGCTTTATAATAAATCTTAATATCTGTTGGTCTTGTCTTCATACCTTATTGCTCTTCAGTCATTGCTTACCTCTTGAACTTTAGGATAACTTTGCCAAATTCTATGAAAAATCTTGTTAATCTTTAGTGGGAATTTCATTGAATTTATTGATTAATGAGGATTGAAGATAGTTTTCTCATCTGTGAACAACAGTCTAATCCAAATGAATAGCCAATCATAGGAATATATATAAGATTTCTTTGTGGATACTTACATCATTCTTACTTTATACATGAAGCATTAGAAAATTTACTAGGTTTAATTAATTAATTTTCATTGGCTTAATCTGCAACAGAATTAAAACTAAAACAGTTTTAGTTTTCTGAGTTATTTTTATGAAGTCATTTTATTAATCATTTGCTCTTTCTTTTTTTGTATTACTTTTGTTTTTCAGGAACTCCTATTTTATTTTCAGTAGCAGAATTTCTCAAGTTATGATAGACTTCCTGAAGTTTGTATTGTGCATTCTTTTTTTTCCTACATTTTCTAATCTACTGTTCATTGCCTCTCAGATGGCTTTCATTTTGATAATCACCTTTAATTGACCAAATCCTTTTTTCTCAGGCTAGTACCTCTGCTTATATAGCTTTCTCAAAGACACAGTGTTGATGAACATTCTTCTCACTGTGCTGAGCTATAGGAGAAGGGCTAAAGTTGAAGGCAGGATGGGTTTCATGGGCCACTGTGTTTAATATCTTTCTTATTTGCATGGGGAGTTCACCGCAAGCCCTGATTCTTTTTCAGTTGCGCTACTTGTCATCTTTTGCTGACATGTTTTTCCCTTTCCATCAGTACTGTCAGAAAAACATCTTCTCTTCTACTTGGTAATCATCTTTCTCTAGTTATTTAAATGTTTTTCCAAATGTGTATATACTAATGGTTATTTCAGCGGGAACATAACATTAGCAGAAAAGTAGAGGGATAGTTTCTAATAGGTCTTTTTTCTTTCTTGGCTTTTTGTTACTCTTTATTTTTGTTTTAGTCATTGACTTTATCTCAATCATTCCTATTATTTTCGTAGATTTTCAAGGGAGGAGGAAAGAAATCAATGTTATTATATATTCCATCATTTTCTTGGATGAACTAATTACTAAGGGCATCACCATATAGATAATTCACCTTGGTAAAATTTAGATTATCAACCGTTTTTTGTTTTGTTTTGTTTTGTTTTTTGCTCTTTCAATCACAGATCTGTCATTTATGGTATATATCTCCTTTTATTTCAGAAACTGGTGTTAACTGGAATAACATTTGGACACCAGCCACCCTTGAGGATGAGCTCACCTTTGGCTATATGATGGGAATGCTTGTAATTGACGCTTTCTTGTATGGCCTTGTGACCTGGTACATAGAAGCTGTCTTTCCAGGGCAGTATGGCATGCCTCAACCATGGTACTTTTTTCTTATGGTGAGTTCTAATGCTGCTATTGTTGTGAAAACCATAGTCCTTATGAGCAAGGGCATGTACAGAATCATTTGCATACCATCTATACTGAAATACTAGCCATTTCTTGATATACTTTAAAGGCCTTCCACATATGCAGATGAACAGTATGAATAAGATACTGAAACCCTGTACATTAAAACACTGTGAGTAATGTAGCCCTTCTTCAGTCAAGTAGTACATAATGGATTAATTTGGAGAATAAAGAAATGTAAAAGTGTCTGTAAACTATGTTCCCTATTAAGTTCATATGTGATAGTTTCTTAGATCCTGGTGAGTGGAGGATTCAGTTCAGTTCAGTTGCTCAGTCCAACTGTGTGACCCCATGGACTACAGGTCACCAGGCTTCCCTGTCCATCACCAACTCCCAGAGCTTGGTCAAACTCATGTCCATTGAATCAGTGATACCATCCATCTCATCCTCTGTCATCCCCTTCTCCTCCTGCCTTCAATCTTTCCCAGCATCAAGGTCTCTTCTAATGAGTCAGTTCTTTGCATCAGGTGGCCAAAGTATTGGAGTTTCAGCTTCAACATCAGTCCTTCCAATGAATATTCAGGGCTGATTTCCTGTAGGATTAACTGGTTGGATCCCCTTGCAGTCCAAGGGACTCTCAAGAGTCTTCTCCACACCACAGTTCAAAACCATCAATTCTTAGGCACTCAACTTTCTTTATAGTCCAACTCTCACATCCATACATGATTACTGGAAAAACCATAGCTTTGACTAGATGGACCTTTGTCAGCTAAGTAATGTCTCTTCTTTTTAATATGCTGTCTAGGTTTGTCATAGCTTTTCTTCCAAGGAACATCTATTAATGTCATGGCTGCAGTCACCATCAGCAGTGGTTTTGGAGCACAAGAGCATGATGTCTGTCGCTATTTCTCAGTTCACGTACCTCTGAAGCCTAACTTGAAGGATTTTGAGCTTAACGTTGCTAGTATGTGAAACAAGCACAATTGTATGGTAGTTTGAACATTCTTTAGCATTGTCAGAGGTACGTGAACTGAGAACTTCCAGATGTATAAGGTGAGTTTAGAAAAGGCAGAGGAACCAGAGATCAAATTGCCAACATACATTGGCTCACTGAAAAAAGCAAGGGAGTTCCAGAAAAACATCTACTTCTGCTTCACTGACTATGCTAAAGCCTTTGAGTGTGTGAATCACAAAAAACTGGGGAAAATTCTTAAAGAGATAGAAGTAAAATATCACCTTACCTGTCTCCTGAAAAATCTGTATGCAGGTCAAGAAGCAGCATTTAGAACCAGACATGAAAAAACTGACTGGTTCAAAATTGGGAAAGGAGTATGACAAGGCCATATATTGTTGCCCTGCTTATTTAACTAGTATGCAGAATACATCATGCAAAATGCAAGACTGGATGAATCACAAGATGGAATAAAGATTGCAGAGAAAAATATCAACAGCCTCAGATATGAAGATGATACTGCTCTAATAGCAGAAGGTGATGAGGACTAAAGAGCCTCTTGATGAGGGTGAAAGAGTAGAGTTAAAAAGTGGCTTAACACTCAACATTCAAAAAACTAAGATCATAGCGTCTGGTCCCATCACTTAATGGCAAATAGAAGGGGGAAAATGGAAGCAGTGATAGATTTTTATTGTCTTGGGCTCCAAAATCACTGGTGACTGCAGCCATGAAATTAAAAGACGCTTTCTCAGGAACCCTCCTACACTGTTGGTGGGAATGCAAACTAGTACAGCCACTTTGGAGAACAGTGTGGAGATTCCTTAAAAAATTACAAATAGAACTACCTTATAACCCAGCAATCCCACTGCTGGGCATACACACCGAGGAAACCAGAATTGAAAGAGACACATGTACCCCGATGTTCATCGCAGCACTGTTTATAATAGCCAGGACATGGAAACAACCTAGATGTCCATCAGCAGATGAATGGATAAGAAAGCTGTGGTACATATACACAATGGAGTATTACTCAGCCGTTAAAAAGAATACATTTGAATCAGTTCTGATGAGATGGATGAAACTGGAGCCGATTATACAGAGAGAAGTAAGCCAGAAAGAAAAACACCAATACAGTATACTAACGCATATATATGGAATTTAGAAAGATGGCAATGACAACCCTGTATGCAAGACAGCAAAAGAGACACAGATGTGTATAACGGACTTTTGGACTCAGAGGGAGAGGGAGAGGGTGGGATGATTTGGGAGAATGGCATTGAAACATGTATACTATCATGTAAGAATCGAATCGCCAGTCTATGTCCGATGCAGGATACAGCATGCTTGGGGCTGGTGCACGGTGATGACCCAGAGAGATGTTATGGGGAGGGAGGTGGGAGGGGGGTTCATGTTTGGGAATGCATGTACACCCGTGGTGGATTCATGTCAATGTATGGCAAAACCAATACAGTATTATAAAGTAAAATAAAGTTAAAAAAAAAAAAGACGCTTTCTCCTTTGAAGGAAAGCATAGTTAGCATATTAAAAGCAGAGACATTGTTTTGCTGAGGTCTGTATAGTCAAAGATCCATACAGTCAAAGATATAATTTTTCCAGTAGTCATGTACACATGTGAGGATTGGACCATAAAGAAGGCTGAGCATTGGAGAATTGATGCTTTCAAACTGTGGTGCTGGAGAAGACTCTTGAGAATCCCTTGGACTGCAAGGAGATCAAACCAGTCAATCTTAAAGGAAAAATGCTGAATATTCATTGGAGGGACTGTTGCTGAAGCTTAAGCTGCAATACTTTGCCACCTGGTGCAAAGAGCCAACTTATTGGAAAAAACCCTAACACTGGAAAAAATTGAAGGCAAAAGGAGAAGGAGGTGGCCAAGGATGAGATGGTTAGATAACATCACTGACTGTATGGACATGAATTTCAGCAAACTCCAGGAGATAGTGAAGGACAGAGGAGCCTGGCATGCTACAGTCCATGGTGTCACAAAGAGTCAGACTCAACTTAGTGACCAAACAACAACAAAATAACCCCTGAAAGTATGTAGCCGATTTCCTGTATCTCAGAAAGTAAACCAAGCTAAAGTGTTTTTAATTTTATAATGCCTCATTTTTTTCCACATTTAATGTTTTAATTTAGGTGAAATTCATATAACTTAAAATTAAAAGTGAACAGGTGATGACATTTTGTACATTTACAGTGTACGTGCACATGCATATGTGGCGTGCTCAGTTGCTCAGTCATGTCCAACTCTTTACAACCCAGTGGAGTATAGCTGGCAGGGACAGAATCCTGGACAGTACCCCTCTGTCCATGGGATTATACAGGCAAGAATACTGGAGTGGCTTTCCATTTCCTCCTCCAGGGGATCTTCCCAGAGATAAAACCCACGTCTTCTGTATCTCCTGCATTAGTAGCTGGATTCTTTATCATTGAGCCACCAAAGAAACCCCAAACATGCACATATCTAGTTCCAAACTCTTTTCATCATCCAAAAATAAAATTCTGTACTCATTAAGAAGTCATATCCCATTTTCTGCTATCCCAAGTCCCTAGTAATTACTAATCAGCTTTCTTTTTCAATGGATTTACCAATTCTGGATGTTTCATAGAAATAGAGTCAGTCAGTATGTGATCATTTGTGTCTGACTTCTTTTGCTTACCATGTTTTTTGAGTTTATCCGTGTTGTAGTATGTGTCAGTACTTCAATTTTTTTGATTGCTGAATAATATTCTATTGTATATACACAGAGGCTAAGCATTTCCTTTATCTATTCATTCTTAGTTGGACATACAGGACATCCTATGACTATTGAGTAGTGATGCTATGACTATTTATGTATAAGTGTTTGTTTGAATACCTGTTTCAGGTCTTTTGGAACTATATCTATGAGTGGAATTTGGGACTGTACCTAAGTGTGGTAATTCTATGTTTAATGAAACCACTGAACTGTTTCTTTTTTTTTTCTTTTATTGTACCCTTGAGGATATAAGGTGTATCTTGTTTTGACTTGCATTTCCCTAATGACTAACCATGCTGAGGTCTTTTAATGTACTTTTTTAACCATTTGTATATAGTATTTAGAAAAATGTCTATGCAAGTTCTGTGCCGATTTTAAAATTGGATTGTTTGTCTTTTTATATATTCTGGACACTAGACTCTTACCAGATACATGGTTTGCAAATATTTTCTTCCATTCTGTGTGTTGTCTTTTCACTATCTTGACAGTGTCTTTTCATGCATAAAAGCTTTAAGTGTTGATTAATTCAATTTACCAATTTTTCTTTTGTTACTGTGAATTTGGTGTCATATCTTAGTAACCATTGTCAAATATAAAGTCTTGACAATGACAAATATAAACTGTCTATTTTTTCTTCTAAGAATATGGTGATTTTTATCACTTATATTTAGATCATTGGTCAATTTTTATTTAATTTCTGTATAGTGTGAGGTAGGGATCCAAGTTCAGTCTTTTACATGTGGCTGTCTTGTTCTCTTCACAACACTGTTTGAAAAGACTATTCTTTCCCCATTAAATGGCCTTAGCACACTTGATGGAAAAGATTGATCACAGATGTATTGGTTTATTTCTGGACCTTTAATTTTATTCCTTTGGCTTATATGTATCCTTATAACAGTACCATACTGATTTGATTATTGTATATTTATAGTAAATTTTGAAATTTGAAAGTGTGAGTACTCCAACGTAGTTCTTCTTTACCAACATTGTTTTGGCTGTTAGGGGCCTCTTGCAAGTCCATATGAACTTAATGCTCAATTTTTGTATTTCTCCAAGAATGTTCATCTAAATTTTTATAAGAATTACATTGAATTTGCTGGTTGTTTTAACTAATATTGCCATATTAAAAATATTATTTCTGAATAAATTCTTTCAGCAAAGTTTTACAGTTTTTTGTGTACAAGTCCTTCACTTTTTGTTAAGTTTATTCCCAAGTATTTTACTCTTTTGAATTCTATTGTAACTGGAATTGTTAGTTTTCTTTTTGTATTGTTTGTTGCATGTACATAAAACTACAGCTTATTTTTGCATATTGTTCTTATACCTTGCACCTTTGCTGAATTTGTTTATCTCTACTAGTTTGGGTGTGTATTCTTTGGGGGTTTTTTAATAAGTAAGATCATGTCATCTTCCTTTCCAATTTGAGTGCCTTTTATTTCTTTTTCTGCCTCATTGTTCTGACAATCTCCCAGTACAGTGGTGAGTACCAAAAGTGAAAGTAGGCCTCCTTATCTTATTCCTGATATTAGGGGAAATTTCACTATTGAATATGATGTTATCTATGGATTTTTTTCATAAAAATTCATATCATTTTGATATTTTAAAATTTTTTAATTTTATTTATTTTTGATATAAATTTATTTATTTATTTTAATTGGAGGCTAATTACTTTACAATATTGTAGTGTTTTTGCCATACATTCACATGAATCCACCACGGGTGTACATGTGTTCCCCATTCTGAACCCCCCTCCCACCTCCCTTCCCATCCCATCCCTCTGGGTCACCCCAGTGCACCAGCTCCAAGGACCCTGTATCATGCATCGAACCTGGACTGGCGATTCATTTCACATATGATAATGTACATGTTTCTATGCCATTCTCCCAAATCATCCCACCCTTGCCCTCTCCCACAGAGTCCAAAAGACTGTTCTATACATCTGTGTCTCTTTTGCTATCTCACATAAAGGGTTATTGTTACCATCTTTCTAAATTCCATATATATGTGTTAGTATACTGTATTGGTGTTTTTCTTTCTGGCTTACTTCACTCTGTATAATAGGCTCCAGTTTCATCCCACCTCATTAGCACTGATTCAAATGTATTCTTTTTAATGGCTGAGTAATATTCCATTGTGTATATGTACCACAGCTTTCTTATCTATTCATCTGCTGATGGACATCTAGGTTGCTTCCATGTCCTGGCTATTATAAACAGTGCAGCGATGAACATTGGTGTACATGTATCTCTTTCTGACTGGTGTGAAATGGTACCTCATTGTGGTTTTTATTTGCATTTCTCTGATAATGAGTGATGTTGAGCATCTTTTCAGCCATCTGTATGTCTTCTTTGGAGAAATGTCGGTTTCATTCTTTGGCCCATTTTTTTATTGGGTCATTTATTTTTCTGGAATTGAGCTGCAGAAGTTGCTTGTATATTTCTGAGATTGATTCTTTGTCAGTTGCTTCGTTTGATATTACTTTCTCCCATTCTGAAGGCTGTCATTTCACCTTGCTTATAGTTTCCTTTGTTGTGCAAAAGCTTTTAAGTTAAATAGGTCCCACTTGTTTATTTTTGCTTTTATTTCCAATATCTGGGACGTGGGTCATAGAGGATCCTGCTGTGATTTATGTCGGACAGTATTTTGCCTATGATTTCCTCTAGGAATTTTATAGTTTCTGGTCTTAAATGTTTAGATCTTTAATCCATTTTGAGTTTATTTCTGTGTATGGTGTTAGAAAGTGTTCTTGTTTCATTCTTTTACAAGTGGTTGACCAGTTTTTCCAGCACCACTTGTTAAAGAGATTGTCTTTTCTCCATTGTATATTCTTGCCTCCTTTGTCGAAGATAAGGTATCCATAGGTGCGTGGATTTATCTCTGGGCTTTCTGTTTTGTTCCATAAGAAGTAAAACTCTCACTGCTTACAGATGATGTGATCCTCTACATAGAAAACCCTAAAGACTCCACCAGAAAATTACTAGAGCTAATCAATGAATATAGTAAAGTTGCAGGATATAAAAGCAACACGTAGAAATCCCTTGCATTCTTATACACTAACAATGAGAAAACAGAAAGAGAAATTAAGGAAACAATTCCATTCACCATTGCCACGAAATGAAATACTTAGGAATATATCGACCTAAAGACACAAAAGACCTATATATAGAAAACTATAAAACACTGGTGAAAGAAATCAAAGGGGACACAAATAGATGGAGAAATATACCATGTTCATAGATCGGAAGAATCAATATAGTGAAAATGAGTATACTACACCAAGCTATCTATAGATTCAGTGCAATCCCTATCAAGCTACCAACAGTATTTTTCACAGAGCTAGAACAAATAATTTCACAATTTGTATGGAAATACAAAAAACCTCGAATAGCCAAAGCAATCTTGAGAAAGAAGAATTCAACTGGAGGAATCAACCTGCCTGACTTCAGGCTCTACTACAAAGCCACAGTCATCAAGACAGTATGGTACTGGCACAAAGACAGAAATATAGATCAATGATATCATTTTGTTATCATTTATCATTTTGATATAGTTTTCTTCTTTATCTTTAAACACTTTGTCAAAGGCTTTATTGCCATTTGTTGAAATGATCATGTGTGTTTCTTCCATTTGTTCTATTAATGTGACATATTACATTGATTGACTTTCTTTTGTTGAAATACCCCTGCATTCCTGGGATAAATCACACTTTACCATGATGTATAATTCTTTTGATATGCTTATTAGATTCAGTTTGCTAGTAGTTGATTTTTGCATCTATAGTCAAAAGAGATATTGGATTATAGTTACTTTCTTTGTGATCTCTTTATCTGGATTTGCTGTCAGGGTAACACTGACCTTATAAGAATGAATTATGGAATGTTCCCTCCTCTTATACTTTTTGGAAGACTTGGAGAAGGACTGCTGTAAACTCTTATTTAAATGTTCGGTAGAATTCACCAGCGAAGTCTCCTGATCCTGGACTTTTCTTCACTTCACTTATTTTTTTACAGTGACTCAGTTGATTTACTTGTTATAAGACTGTTCAGATAGAGTGCTTCATTTCTTAATGCTCACTTTAGTAATTTCACTTTGGCTTTCTTTGTAGCACTCGTACTGGTTCAGCAAACCAAGAATCAAAATTAAAAAAGAAGAAATGAATGACTCTGAGATAACTCAAAACAAGTATTTTGAGGCTGAACCTACTGGTTTGGTGGCTGGTATCAAGATCAAACATTTGTACAAGGTATTGTTTCAAAAGTATCTTTTTCTTACAAAGACTGAATACTACATATTACTATTAGGATTGTTTGTAACTAGCTATTCCAAGAAATCAAATGAGATACTTAATAAAGAATCATAGCTAATATAGTTCTCATCTGAAACATTCATAGAACGTATAAATATATGTTCTGTATGTGATCTTATTTGCTCTACCCATTGTGCTTATTTTTAATCTCCTCTAATGGATTTGACAGCAAGTGATATTTGAATTTTGTAATAAAATTCTCTTAAGAAAATAAACTTGATAATGCAATAAGAACATTTGGGTGTGTGGTTGGAGAGGATAACATTAAAGGTAGTTAAAGCAAAACCTCTCTGAAGGGATAACCTTTGAACTAGTCAATTATTTGAAAAGCTAAAGGAAAAACACTCATGTTAGGAAAATCACAAATCTGAAAACCCTGAGGTGAGAAAGACTTTGATGTTGAAAGAGTGCTGCTGCGAGCCATGAGCTATGCCCAGATTTGTGACTTCCAGAGAGAGGATTTTGATCTGGGGCCAGAGAAGAGGCTCAATCACTAGGAGCTTTTGTGTAGCAAAGTTCTATTAAAGTATAAAAGGGAAAGTAAAACCTTCCAACATAGACATCAGAAGGGGACAGAAAGAGTGCCCCCTTGCTAGTTTTTAGCAAGGAGTTATATATCTGTTAGCAAGTTGCTAATTAGATAAAAGAAACACCTCACAACTGAGAGAGCTGCACCTGGCCCCTCTCCCACAGCATGCATTTTGAGATAGCATTGGCACAAGGTGAGTCATCCCAGCCATAAAACAGTTGACATGAATCTTGAAGAAAGACGGATTTCCAAGCAAATACATTGTTTCATTAACAGAGCTTAAGAGAACATTTCCATGTGTAAGACATACTGGTTTGTAGAGCCATTAGCAATTCAAGGTTTGAGAAAAAGGTTAGTCTTGGTGGAAATGGATTAGAAGAAAGGCAGATTCCAAGGCAAATGCATAGTTTCATTAAGATAGCTTAAGAAAAACATTTCCATAAGAAAAACACATTGGTTAGCTCAAGGTTTGAGAAAAGCTAAGTTTAAGTGGAACCAGGAGTTGTCATGACAGCATAGGATTAGGAAAAAATGTCTGCCACTTGCAATTTATTTCCTCCTACCTCTTGGGGACCCCTAGTCTTCCTACCTGTTAACCCTGTCAATGTGTTTGAGAAACAGAAAAAAAAAAAAAAAAAACTATTTGGTGGCAAAAGAATGTTAGTAAATGGCTTCATGGAGAAGCCATTATTTGGCTAGAGGAATATATATATATATATATATATATATATATATATATATATATATATATATTTTAAAGATCATTTTGACTACATTGTGGGAAATGGGATGTTGGAAATTGAGGAGTTAAGAAGAAGTGTAGGAAACAAAGACCAATGGTACTTTGCTTAAGAAATAATGGTAATTGAACAAAGGTCATAGCAATATATATTAAAAGAAATGGACAAATCCAAGATATTTTCCACAGAATGGAGAATATTGGGGAATAAGTGGGCACTGAAGGAAAAGAAGGAAACTAGATAACAAACTATTAATAGAACAATTAAATGTTAAATAACATAGACCTTTGTTGTTCTTACCAAGTTATAGTAGATTTTCTTAAATGTTTCTCCATTTGGTGTATTTTCTCAGATCAGTTTCTGGAGGCTTTAAATGGTTGGTTTTTGGTTTTTGTTTTTTGGTTTTTTTTTTATTTCATTTCTTTTTCTTTTTTTCAGTTCTGAACTTATTTATTTTATTATTATTTTTCAACAATAATAATAAAAGGATAATGTAAGGATAATTGCTTACAGAATTTTGTAGTTTTCTATCAAACCTCAACATGAAACATGTTTTGGTTTTTTTTTTTTTGTTTTTTTGTTTTGTTTTGTTTTGTTTTTACCAGAATTTCCTGTTCCACTGTGGAGTGGGTCTACAGTGCTCTTCATGCTTACTTCCCAGAAATGAATCTTTTTATTGTCTTTCTTAATGGATTCAATTTTCTTAAATTTTGTTTAGAGTGTTTTTAATTAGGAATTTTATCATAAATATTGGTCTCTTTTCTTTTGTTGTAAGGTATTTCTCTCATTTTAATACCAGGATAATGATAGCCTCATATAGTGAGTTGGGAAGTATTTCCTCCTTTTCAATTTTCCAGAAGAGATTTTGTACATGTATTATTTTGTATCTGATTACTTGGGGATTTTCCTGAGATCTTTTTTGTAATTAATTTCTAATTTAACTCTGATTATGGTCAAAGAAAGACACTTTGTATGACTTAAATTCTTTTAAATGTGTTGATTCTTATTTGTTTCAGTCAATCATCTGTCTAAATAAATTTTATAAGTACTTGAAAATAATGTATAATCTGCTCCTGTTAAGTGAATTAATAAAAAAGTGTCAATTAAGAGAAGTTCATTGTTAGCTCTTCAGGTATTCTATATCCTTACAGATTCTACATATTCTAACAATTATTGAGAGGAAAGTATCAAAGTCTTTGAAAATAGCTGCATTTTCTTTTTCTGTTTGTAGTTCTATTGATTGTTGCCTCATGTATTTTGAATTCGGTTTTTGGGTATATAAACATTTAGTAATATTATGTCTTCTTGAAAAGCTGATCTCATTATGATTATAAAATGACATTCTTATCTTTGGCATTATTTTCCTCTCTTAAATCTACTCTAATTGTTGTTTATGTAACCACACCACTTAACCTTTTATTATTATTATTGGATTCTGTTTTACTGTAATAACACTAAGACTTTCAGGTTATTGATTTTAATTTTAAAATTAAAAGATTTTCTGAATATTTGTATAATTTATTGTATTTGAAAAGAACAACATCAACTAGGCAATATCCATGTGTTTTTTAAAACCACACTGTTGAGCTTTTATTAACATCCAAAAAGCTAATTATCCTACTTAAACGTTGCCTGATTAATATACGTGTACACTATGGGGGCTTCCCAGGTGACATTAGAGGTAAAGAACCCGCCTGCCAATACAGGAGGCATGAGATGTGCACTCAATCCCTGGCTTGGGACGATCCCCTTGAGGAGAGCGTAGCAACTCACTCCAGTATTCTTGCCTGGAAAATCCCATGGACAGAGGAGCCTAGTTGCTGCAGTCCATGGGGTCACAAAGAGTCAGACACGACTAAAGTGACTTAGCACACATGTATAAATGTACATGTCAGTTCAGTTCAGTTCAGTCACTCAGTCTTGGCCAACTCTTTGTGACCCCATGGACTGCAGCACACCAGGCTTCCCTGCCCATCACAAACTCCTGGAGCTTGCTAAAACTCATGTCCATCAAGTCAGTGATGCTATCCAACCATCTCATCCTCTGTTGTCCTCTTCTCCTCCTGCCTTCAATATTTTCCAGCATCAGAGTCTTTTCCAATGAGTCAGTTCTTCACATTGGGTGGCCAAAGTATTGGAGTTTCAGCTTCAGCATCAGTCCTTCCAATGAATATTCAGGACTGATTTCCTTAAGGATTGACTGGTTTGATCTCCTTGAAGTCCAGGGGACTCTCAAGAGTCTTTTCCAACATCACAGTTCAAAAGCTTCAATTCTTCGGTGCTCAACTTTCTTTATAGTCCAACTCTCACATCCATACACAACTACTGGAAAAACCATAGCTTTGACTAGACAGACCTTTGTTGGCAAAGTAATGTCTCTTTTTAATATGCTGTCTAGGTTGGTCACAGCTTTTCTTCCAAGGAGCAAGCTTTGTTTAATTTCATGGCTTCAGTCACCATCTGCAGTGACTTTGGAGCCCCCCAAAATAAAGTCTGTCTCTGTTTCCATTGTTTCCCCATCTATTTGCCATGAAGTGATGGGACCAGATGCCATGATCTTCATTTTTTAAATGTTGAGTTTTAAGCCAGATTTTTCACTCACCTCTTTCACTTTAATAAAGAGGCTCTTTAGTTGCTCTTCACTTTCTGCCATAAAAGTGCTGTCATCTACATATCTGAGGTGTTGATATTTCTGGGGGTAATCTTGATTCCAGTTTGTGCTTCATCCAGCCTGGCATTTCACATGATGTACTCTTCATATAAGTTAAATCAGCAGGGTGTCAATATACAGTCTTTATATACTCCTTTCCCAATTTGGAACCAGTTGATTGTTCCATGTCCAGTTCTAACTGTTGCTTCTTGACCTGCATACAGGTTTCTCAGGAGACAGATAAGGTGGTCTGGTATTCCCATCTGTTGAAGAATTTTCCACATTTTATTGTGATCTATACAATCAAAGGCTTTGGCATAATCGATAAAGCAGGAGTAGATGTTTTTCTGGTATTCTCTTGCTTTTTTGATGATCCAGTGGATGTTGGAAATTTGATCTTTGGTTCCTCTGCCTTTTGGTAATGCTAGCATGTGAGATGAATGCAATTGTGCAGTCGTTTAACCATTCTTTGGCATTGCCTTTCTTTGGGATTGGAATGAAAACTGACCTTTTCCAGTCTTGTGACCACTGCTGAGTTTTGCAAATTTGCTGGCATATGGAGTGCAGCACTTTCAGAGCATCATCTTTTAGGATTTGAAATCCTAAAACAACAATCCTTCCAATGAATATTCAGAGCTGACTTCCTTTAGAATTTACTGATTTGATCTCCTTGCTGTCCAAGGGACTCTCGAGAACTTTCTCCAGCACCACAGTTCAAAAGCATCAATTCTTCAGTGCTCAGCCTTCTTTGTGATTCAACTCTCACATCCGTATATGACTACTGGAAAAACCATAGCTTTGACTATACAAAACTTTGTGACAAAGTGATGTCTCTGCTGTTTATTATGCTGTCTAGATTTCTCAAGATTTCTCATAGCTTTTCTTCCAAGAAGCAAGCGTCTTTTAGTTTTGTGGCTGCAGTTACTGTCCACAGGGATTTTGAAGCCCAAGAAAATAAAGTCTGTCACTGTTTCCACTTCTGTTTGCCACAAAATGATGGGACTGGATGCCATGATCTTAGTTTTTTGAATTTTAAGTCTTTAACAGCTTTTTCACTCTCATCTTCCACCTTCACCAAGAGGCTCTAGTTCCTCTTCACTTTCTGCCATTAGTGTGGTATCATGTGCATATCTGAGGTTGTTGATATTTCTCCAGCAGTCTTGACTCCAGCTTGTGTTTCATCCAGTCCAGCATTTCACATGATGTACACTGCATATAAGTTAAATAAGCAGAGTGACAATATACAGCTTTGATGTACTCCTTTCCCAATTTTGAACCAGTCCATTGTTTCATGTCTGGTTCTAACTGTTGCTTCTTGACCTTGATACAGGTTTATCAGGAGACAGGTAAGGTCATCTGGTAGTCCCATCTCTGAAGAATTTTTCAAAGTTTGTTGTGATTGACACAGTCAAAAGCTTTAGTGTAGTCAATGAAACAGAAGTAGATGTTTTTCTGAAATTCTTTTGTTTCTTCTATAATCCAGTGGATGTTGACAGTTTGATCTCTGGTTCCTCTGCCTTTTCTAAACCCAGCTTGTACATCATGAAGTTCTCAGTTCTTATACTGTTGAAGCCTAGCTTGAAGGATTTTGAGCATTATCTTGTTAGCATGTGAAATGAGTGCAATTGTGTGGTAGTTTGAACATTCTTTGACATTGCCCTTTTCTGGGATTGGAATGAAAACCAACCTTTTCCAGTCCTATGGCCACTTCTGAGTTTCCCAAATTTGCTGGCATATTGAGCACTTTTACAGCATCATCTTTTAGGATTTGAAATAGCTCAGCTGGAATTCCATCACCTCCACTAGCACTAGCTTTATTTGTAATGATGCTCCCCAAGGCCCTCTTAACTTTGCACTCCAAGATGTCTGGCTCTAGGTGAGTGATCACACTATCATGGTTATATGGGTCATTAAGATGTTTTTTGTATAGTTCTGTGTATTCTTGCCACCTCTTAATATCTTCTGCTTCTGTTGGGTCCATACCATTTCTGTCCTTTATTGTGCCCATCTGTACATGAAATGTTCCCTTGGTATCTCTAATTTTCTTGAATTGGAGGATAATTGCTCTACAATATTGTATTGCCTTTTGCCATACATCAATCTCTTCTATGTGGATATTTTTCAGGAGTAAATACTGTAGTACTACGCAGTCTATGGTTGGTTGAATCAGTCAATGTGCAGGAAGCACAGATATGGAAGACCAACTATAAATTATATGTGAATTAACCCCCATGTTGTTCAAAAGTCAACTATAGTAGGAATTTTCAAAAGACCCTTCTGAAAGTTTGCCAAATAAATAAATCAAATAAATATTTTAGGCTCCATGATCCACATAGAGTGCCTGTCACATTCTGTTTTGTGTTTTTTACCAAGTCTTTAAAAGTATAAAAAGCTGTTCCTAGTTTTTTTGGGTTTTTGTTTGTTTGTTTGTTTGTTTTGCCATACAAAAACAGATAATGGACCATATTTGACCTGCTGTTTGGAATCTTAAGAATTTCTGGACATGCTTTTGAAGTGAAGTGAAAGTCGTTCAGTCATGTCCAACTCTTTGTGACCCCATGGACTATACAGTCCATGGAATTCTCCAAGCCAGAATACTGAAGTGGGTAGTCTTTCCCTTCTCCAGGGGATCTTCCCAACGTAGGGATCAAATCCAGGTCTTCTGCATTGCAGACAGATTCTTTACCAGCTGAGCCATCAGGCTTTTATCAGTAACTAAACTTCTGGCTGAAATCGTGGCATCAACTTTTCCAATCATTGGTGACAGTTTCTGTGAGCTTTCCTAGATCCTACTACAGTTTAGTAAACCCATAATTACAATATGATGTTCTTTATACATAAAATATTAAAAAGTCTCCATTTTCCTTACCAAGTGTAAATAGATATACATACCACCAAGACTTCATATTTATTTTGACTAGTATAGAAACTCAATGCACCTACATGTATTGTTCCTTGTTGGCAGTATCATCTTCTTTATATAATGTGAGTATGATGATATGATGTTTCTTCTAAGGATAGGATATGTGTCTTTCATAAGTGATAAGTAACAAATATCAAGTTATTCTTTTCTTTATTCCACAGGAATTAGGTGACAAAGTAGTAATAAACAATATGTCTTTGAATTTATATAAGGGGCAGATCACTATTCTCCTAGGACAAAATGGGGCAGGAAAAACCACAGCCTTGTCTATTCTCACAGGTATGTATTTGGCTCTATCCAAAGCAGCAGTCAGGTTCCTTCTAAACTGTAAATCAATCAACAACTTTTAGTGTTAAAGTATATTGTCATTTCAGTGTTGTAGTTATTATTACAGTTTCAATTATTTAAAACCAAGATGCTCACATGATATAATACATTAATTTAATCAATTAAAAATGTGCCGGCTCTTTCCTAGGAATAGATATCACAGTGGTGATTTCAAAGTTGTTACATTCAGTTTTATACTCTGGTAGAGATACAGACAAAAATATGAAACATGCAACACCATAATGAAAAAGAAGATGTAGAATCCAAAAGAATGACAACTAACCTGTTTTTGGCATGATGAATGGGGTAGTGACATCAATATGAGGCAAACAAGAGATATAAAAAGCTATGATGGAAAGGAAAGAAGAACATTATATAAGCAAAGACTAGAAAACTGAAGAGCAGGGAACAGACATATGACTAGACTATGAAAGGAATGTAAATAATGGCAAAAGATGAAGATGGATGAATAATCAAAAGGTCAAATCATGAAAGAATTGGGGGAAGCCATCCATTAAAGTTTAGAAAATATTCTGAGAGCAATGAAAGGTCATGAAAGGATATTTTATGAAGGTTTATACTTTAGAAATATTGCATTCACTAAAAAGAAAGAATGGATAAAGAATACTAGGGACCATTAGAACAATGAACTCTATGTTGAGTATAAGTCCTAGAGGCTAGAGCAGGGCTGAGCCTCATACTCAAGATAAAAACAGCCTCTGTTTGTTACAAAAGTGATGTCAAAACTAACAGGAGGGGCAGACACTACTCATATTCTCTGCTGTTTTGTGTATTTGAACTGACTCCCTCTATGTCTGTTAAAACTTTTCTTAAAAGAATGACTGCCTAGCTAACACAAGGTCATGATTCAAGTTATCATTACCTTCATGATAATATTAATATAGGCATAATATATATAGTTAATATGCCTTACATAATTTGTCCTGGAATATACACCATGCTTTATTTTTCTTTTTTTATGGTGAGAACATTTTTTTTACAAAATATTATTTTAGTTTCAATCATATGACATAGTGATTCAGTGTTTTTATACATTATGAAATGGTCATCACAATAATTCTGGTAACCACAGGTCACCATACAAAGTTTTTGCAGTATTGCTGACTATATTCCTTATTCTTTACACTTAGCTTCATACCCTCCAATGGTTCATATTGTTACAAATGGAAAGATAGGTATAAATATAGATATATGTATCACATCTTATCTATTCATCTCTCAGTGGATATGTGCTTCCATATCTTGTGTGTGCTAGTCACTCAGTCTTGTCCAACTCTTTGTGACTCCATAGACTGTAGTCCAACAGGCTCCTCTTGTCCATGGAATTCTCCAGGCAACAATACTGGAGTGGGTTGCCATTCCCTTCTCTAGGGGATCTTCCTGACCCAGGGATCAAACTCTGGTCTTCCTCATTACAGGCAGATTCCTTACCATCAGAACTACCAGGGAAGCTTCCATATATTAGATATTGTAATTAGGATTCCACATTTGCTCTGCCAAGGGCATGGATTCAGTCCCTGGTTGGAGAATTATGATCCTGCAAGCTGCAAGGTGTGGCAAAAAAAAATGCTACAGTGAACATGGGGAAGCATATATATCTTTGGATTTAGTGTTTTCATTTTCTTTGGATAAATGTGCAGAGGTAGAATTGCTGGATTATATACTAGGTCTGTTTTTAATTTTTTGAGAAACCACCATAATGTTTCATAGTGGTTGTACCAATTATATTTCCACCAACAGTGCATAAGTTTTTCCTTTTCTACATCTTCACCAAAACTTATTTCTTCTCTTTTATTTCTTCTGACAGAAGTGAGGTCCCATGCTTTACATGTTACTTAAGAACACTTGTCATACACTTTCCCATCTACACTGGGAATGCCTAATGTAGGCATCACAGTTCAGATCTTGTTCTGAATAGGATTTCAATAGGTGAGAGTCAACTGGCACCTATTGAAATCCTATTCGTACACAAGAGACAGATCAAAAGCAACCGTCCAGTGAAAACACAGCAGAGGAGGTAGCTCCAACCTTCAGTCCCTTCACAAACTAAACTGATGAAGAAATACAGAATGTCAACACCAATCTTGGCAGAGGTCTGGAAGCAGGCGAAGCCTTATAGCAATAGAGCAATACCAAATTAAGAAAAAGGTAAACTGGATGATAGGTGAGAGTGACACAGCAATTTTGGAAGATTCAGGCCCTGTTCGTCCCAGAGACACTGGGATGACAACAACATACAGGGACGAAATACCTTTCTGAGAATTCCAGAAACCATTTTGGAAGCTACAGCACACAAATGACTACTTAGTGAGTACCATAAGGCATATGAAGTTTGTGTCATTTTCTCACCTAATCTGTCCCTCCAAATGGTATGGCAGAGTCAGAAGGAATCTTTACAATGCATAAATTTTACCTTGGGACAAAAGGGGAAAGCTGGGATTTCCATTTAGTGATCTTGCTTGTCTGGGGCTGCCTTTGAGACTGATTTCTATCTTGCCTAATGGAGTACTTGTGGGAGAGGCAGTGTGATATGGATGCAGTTTGGAATCCACAAGAAAAAAACAGGCCAACTTGAGGCACTTTAAAGTGCTTAAAAGCCACAGAAAATTTGCAGTTCTGCAGGCAGGGAGCAAGATAGGACAGGAAAAGAAATATAATAGAAACTGAAACCAAAAACTCCAAGCTGCTTAAGAAAATTAATACATATAAAAACAGATACTGATGGCTGCAATCACTGTCCACAGTGATTTCAGAGCCCAAGGAAAAGAAAATTTGTCATTGCTTCCACCTTTTCCCCTTCTATTTGCCATGAAGTGATGGGACCGGATGTCATCATCTTGGTTTTTGAATGTTGTTTCAGTCCCGCTTTTTTCACTCTCCTCTTTCACCCTCATCAATAGGCTCTTTAGTTCCTCTTCACTTGCTGCCATTAGTGTGATATCATCTTCATATCTGATGCTGGTATTTCTCCCAGCACTCTTGATTCTAGCTTATGATTCATCCAGCCCAGCATTTCTCATGATGTGCTCTGCATATAAAAGTTAAACAAGCAGGATGACAATATACAGCCTTGTCATACTCCTTTCCCAATTTTGAACCAGTCAGTTGTTCCATGTCTGATTCAAACTGTTGCTTCTTGACCTGCATACAGGTTTCTCAGGAGACAGGTAAGATGGTCTGGTATTCCTATCTGTTTAAGAATTTTCCACAATTTGTCATGATCCACACACTCAAAGGCTTTAGCGTGGTCAATGAAGCAGAAGTAGATGTTTTTCTGGAATTCCCTTGCTTTCTCTAGGATCCAATAAATGACAATTTGACCTCTGCTTCCTCTGCCTTTTCTAAACCCAACTTGTACATCTGGAAGTTTTTTATTCATATACTGCTGAAGCCTAGCTTGACAGATGTTGAGCATTACCTTATTAGGATGTGAGATGAGCACAATTGTATGGTAATTTGAACAATCTTTGGCATTGCCTTTCTTTGGGATTGGAATGAAAACTGACCTTTTTCAGTCCTGAGACCACTTCTGAGTTTCCCAGACTTGCTGATACATTAAGTGCAGCATCTTTTAGGATTTTAAATAGCTCAGGTGGAATTCTGTCACCTCTACTAGCTTTGTTCACAGTAATGCTTTCTAAGGCCCACTTGAATTCACACTCCAGAATGCCCGGCTCTAAGTGAGAGACTGCACGCTCATGGTTATCCATTAGGACCTTTTTTACATAGTACTTCTGTGTATTTTTGCCACCCCTTCTTAATCTTGTCTGTTTCTAATAGGTCCTTACTCTTTCTGTCCTTTATTGTGCCCTTCCTTACATGAAATGTCCTTTTGATATTTCCAATTTTCTTGAAGATATCTCTACTCTTTCCCATTCTATCATTTTCTTCTATTTCTTTGCACTGTCCATTTAAGAAGGCCTTCTTATCTTTCTTTGCTATTCTTTGAAACTCTGCTTTCAGTTGGGTATATCTTTCCCTTTCTCCCTTGCCTTTTGCTTCCTTCTTTCCTTAGCTAGTCTTTTGGACTCTGTGGGAGAGGGCGAGGGTGCGATGATTTGAGAGAATGACACTGAAACATGTATATTATCATATGTGAAACAGATCACCAGTCCAGGTTCAATGCATGGGACAGGGTGCTCGGGGCTGTTGCGCTGGGATGACCCAGAGAGATGGGATGGGGATGGAGGTGGGGGGGTGGGGGTCAGGATGTGGAACACATGTACACCCATGGCTGATTCATGCATTGTATGGCAAAACTACTACAATATTGTAAAGTAATTAACCTCCAATTAAAATGAATAAATTTATATTTTAAAATAATTAAAAATAAAACCAGCAAAAAAATAGTTAAAAAATAAATAAAACATTATATTGTGCTAAATGCAAATAAATAAATAAATGCCCCCCCCCCAAAAAAAAAAAGAAAAGAAAAACCTCTTCAGACAACCAGCTTCACATCTTGCATTTCTTTTTCTTTGGGATGGTTTTGGTCACTGTCTCCTGTACAATGTTACTAACCTCCATCCATAGTTCTTTGGGCACTCTGTCTACCAGGTCTAATCCCTTGAATCTATTCATCATCTACACTGTATGTAGGGGTTTAATTTAGGCCTAATTATCTTCTTGATTTCTTCAATTTAAGCCCTGAATTTTGCAATAAGGAACTCATGATCTGAGCCACAGTCAGCTCCAGGTCTTGTTGCTGATGGTATAGAGCATCTCCTACTTCCACTGCAGAGAACATAATCAATCTGATTTTGGTATTGACCATCTGGTGATGTCCATGTGTACATGTGTACAAGTTGTTTCTTGGATTGTTGGAAGAGTGTGTTTGCTATGACCAGTGTGTTCTTTTGACAAAACTGTTAGCCTTGCTCTGCTTTATTTTGTACTACAAAGTCAAACTTGTCTATTATACCAGGTATCTCTTTACTTCCACTTTTGCATTCCAATCCGCTATGATGAGAACGACATCTTTTTGTTCTAGAAGATGTTGTAGGTCTTCATAGAACAGGTCAACTTCAGCTTTTTCTACATCAGTGTTTTGGGAATAGATTTAGAGTACTGTGATTTTGAATGGTTTGCCTTAGAACAATCCAAGATCATTCTGTCATTTTAAAGGTTGCACCCAGGTATTGTATTTTGAACACTTTTGTTGACTATGAGGGCTACTCCATTTCTTCTAAGCGATTCTTGCACACTGTTCAGTTCAGTTCAGTCACTCAGTCATGTCCGACTCTGCAACCCCATGAATCACAGCATGCCAGGCCTCCCTGTCCATCACCAACTCCCAGAGTGCACCCAAACTCATGCCCATCCAGTCGGTGATGCCATCCAGCCATCTCATCCTCTGTCATCCCCTTCTCCTCCTGCTCCCAATCCCTCCCAGCACCAGTCTTTTCCAATGAGTCAACTCTTCACATGAGGTGGCCAAAGTATTGGAGTTTCAGTCTCAGCATCAGTCCTTCCAATGAACACCCAGGACTGGTCTCCTTTAGGATGGACTGGTTGGATCTCCTTGCATTACGAGGGACTCACAAGAGTCTTCAACACCACAGTTCAAAAGCATCAATTCTTTGGTGCTCAGCCTTCTCCACAGCCCAACTCTCACATCCATACATGACCACTGGAAAAACCATAGCCTTGACTAGACAGACCTTTGTTGGCAAAGTAATATCTCTGCTTTTTAGTATGCTACTAGATTGGTCATAACTTTTCTTCCAAGGAGTAAGCGTCTTTTAATTTCATGGCTGCAATCACCATCTGCAGTGATTTTGGAGCCCCCAAAAATAAAGTCTGACACTGTTTCCATTGTTTCCCCATCTGTTTGCCATGAAGTGATGGGACCAGATGCCATGATCTTAGTTTTCTGAATGTTGAGCACACTGTAGTAGATAAAATAGTCGTCTGAATTAAATTTGCCCATTCCCGTCCATTTTAGTTCACTGATTCCAAAGATGTGGATGTTTACTCTTGCCATCTCCTGCTTGACCTTGTCCAGTTTACTTTGATTCATGGACCTAACATTCCAGTTTCCTATGCAATACTGTTCTTCACAGGATCAGACTTTGCTTTCACCACCAGACACATCTACCACTTAGCATCATTTCTGCTTTGGCATATCCACTTCATTCTCTCTGGAGCTATTAGTAATTTCCCTCTGCCCTTCCCTGGGAGCATATTGGACACCTTCCAACCTGGGGAGAGGGGGATGGGGGCTCATCTTCCAGTGTCATATCTTTTTGCCATGTTACTGTTCTTGGGGTTCTCCCGGCAAGAATACTGAGTGGGTTACCATTTCCTCCTCCAGTTGACCACATTTTGTCAGAACTCTTCACTATGACCTGTCTGTCATGGGTAGCCCTGCATGGCATGACTCATAGCTTCATTGAGTCACACAAGCCCCTTCACCACAAGAAGGCTGTGATCCAAGTGTTGTGTACTGCTAACCTAAAGAAATGAAAAAGACTTATGAGAGAACACTGTGAACAATCATATGCTAACAGGTTAAATAATCAAAATAAAATGGAAAAATTCCTAGAGACATATGAATTACCTAAACAGATTCATGAAGAAATAGAAAATGGAACAAAACTATACCAAGTAAAGCACTTGAGTCAGTAATAAAAAGCCTTCTGTATTTATTTGCTAGGGCTACCATAACAAAGTACCACAGATGGGGTGAATTAAAAAATAGAAATTTATTTTTCCTCACAGTTCTAGAGGCTAGAAGTCCAAGTTTAAGGTATTGTCAGGTTTGATTTCTTTTTCTTTTCTTTTTTTTTTTTTTTTTTTTTTGAGGCTTTTTGCTTGGCTTAAAGAAGGCCATCTTCTTCTGCATCTCCCCTTGGTCTTCCTTTTGTTCACAGCTGTGTCCTAATTCTTAATATAAGGATACCAGTCATATTGGATTAGAGCCCACCCATATAACTTCACTTTGTCTTAACTACCTCTTTAAAAGCCCTACATTGAAATATGCATTCTGAGGTACTAGTGGTTAAGACTTTAACATATAAATTTGTAGGGATACAATTTCACCTACAACACCTCCCAGCAAAGAAAAGTCCAGTTCGATGACTGTACTGTTGAATTCTACCAAACATTTAAAGAATTAATATCAAGCTTTCTCAAACTTCCAAGGATAATAGAAGAGGAATACTTTCTGTTCTATTTGGCAACCATTTCTGTTCTATGAGGCCAATTATCCTCCAGTCAAAACCGGATAAAGACATCACAGGAAAAGAAAGTACAGAAAAATATTCCTTCTGAATATAGTTTTTTAAAAATCATCAACAACATACAAGAACACATTCAGTTCAATTCAGTTCAGTTCAGTTCAGTCACTCAGTCATGTCCGACTCTTTGTGACCCCATGAATCGCAGCACGCCAGGCCTCCCTGTCCATCACCAACTCCCGGAGGTCACTCAGACTCATGTCCATTGAGTCAGTGATGCCATCTAGCAATCTCATCCTCTGTCGTCCCCTTCTCCTCCTGCCCCCAACCCCTCCCAGCATCAGAGTCTTTTCCAATGAGTCAACTCTTTGCATGAGGTGGCCAAAGTACTGGAGTTTCAGCTTTAGCATCATTCCTTCTAAAGAAATCCCAGGGCTGATCTCCTTCAGAATGGGCTAGTTGGATCTCCTTGCAGTCCAAGGGACTCCCAAGAGTCTTCTCCAACACCACAGTTCAAAAGCATCAATTCTTCGGCCCTCAGCCTTCTTCACAGTCCAACTCTCACATCCATACATGACCACAGGAAAAACCATAGCCTTGACTAGATGGACCTTAGTCGGCAAAGTAATGTCTCTGCTTTTGAATATGCTATCTAGGTTGGTCATAACTTTTCTTCCAAGAAGAGTTAAGAAAGCCTTCTTCAGTGATCAATGCAAAGAAATAGAGGAAAACAACAGAATGGTAAAGACTAGAGAGCTCTTCAAGAAAATTAGAGCTACCAAGGGAATATTTCATGCAAAGATGGGCTTGATAAAGGACAGAAATGGTCTGGACCTAACAGAAGCAGAAGATATTAAGAAGAGGTGGCAAGAATACACAGAAGAACTATACAAAAAAGATCTTCACGACCCAGATAACCACGATGGTGTGATCACTCACCTAGAGCCAGACATCCTGGAATGTGAAGTCAAGTGGGCCTTAGAAAGCATCACTACAAACAAAGCTAGTGGAGGTGATGGAATTCCAGTAGAGTTATTTCAAATCCTGAAAGATGCTGCTGTGAAAGTGCTGCACTCGATATGCCAGCAAATTTGGAAAACTCAGCAGTGACTGCAAGACTGGAAAAGGTCAATTTTCATTCCAAACCAAAGAAAAGCAATGCCAAAGAACGCTCAAACTACCGCACAAATGCAAGAGCACAATAAAAGGATATAAATCATGATCAAGTGGATTTTTCCCAAGAATTCAGCAATGTCTCAAAGTAAGAAAGTCAGTCAGTGCAATCACTACTTCATGTTAATAATACAACAGAATCTACATGACCATCTTAAGTATGCAAGAAAAAACATTTGATAAAATCAACAAAATTTCTTGTCAAAAACAAAACAAAACATTCAGAAAATGGAATAGAAGGAATTTCCTTGACATAATATCTATTAAAAAACACAACCAAAGTTATACACAATGGTGAAAGTCTGAAATCAGCTTTCCTCTTAATATTACAAACAAAGCAAGGATATCTTCTGCCACCACTACTACTCAACATTGTATGGAAATTTCTAACAAAAGCAACTAGGCAAGAAAAAGAGAGGAAAGCTATCCAAATTGAAAAATTAAACTAAATTATCCCTATTCACAGATGGCACGATACTGTATATGGAAAGCCCAAAGAATCCACAAAAATTTACTAGGGCTAATAAATGAATTTTGTAAAATTACAGGTTATAAGATTAACACAAAAAACTATTTCTATATGCCATAAGTGAACAATTTGAAAAGGAAAATATAGCATCAAAAGGATAAATTTAACCAAGAAAATGAAAGACTTGCACACACAAATGACAAAACATTCAGTTCAGTTCAGTTCAGTTCAGTTGCTCAGTCATGTCCAACTCCTTGCAACCCCATGGACTGCCACACGCCAGGCTTCCCTGTCCATCACCAACTCCCAGAGCTTGCTCAAACTCATGTCCATTGAGTCAGTGATGCCACCCAACCATATCATCCTCTATTGTCCCCTTCTCCTCCTGCCTTCAATCTTTACCAGCATCAACGTCTTTCCCAATGAGTCAGTTTGCATCAGGTGGCCAAAGTATTGTAGCTTCAGCTTCAGCATCAGTCCTTCCAATGAATATTCAAGATTGATTTCCTTTTGGATTGACTGGTTTGATCTCTTTGCAATCCAAGGGACTCTCAAGAGTCTTCTCCAGCACTACTCTGCACCTCAAAATATTACTGAAAGAAAAAAATTAAGACCTAAGTTAATGGAAATATTTCATATGTTCATGTATCAGAACATTTAAAATTATCAATATTATCAAAAGCAATCTAATAATTTAACAAGTCTTTATAAAAATTCCAACTGCCTTTTTTGCAGAATTGGAAAAACTGATCCTACAATTTATATGGAATTACAAGGTCACCAAAAAAATCTTTAAAAATAAGAATAAACTTGATGTCAAAATTCTAGATTATAAAACTCTGAAGCTACATAAATCACAAAAGTCAAAACAATGTGTTGCTGGCCAAAGGATAAACAAATAGACCAATGAAATAAAATTGAGAGACCAGAAATAAACTCATACATCTATGACCAATTTAGTTATTTTTTCAATTCTAAAGACTTGATTTATTTCTAGATTTTCTCTGAGACATTGACATTAATTTAGTGAATCCCTTAAAGCTTCCGTTTTGTCATACAAATACAATTTTGCTAAAAGGAGCATATTCTTTTTTTCTGGGTTTATTGGGATATACCTGACATATAACATTGTGTAAGTTTAAGATATACAACATGTTGATTTGATATACTTTTATATTGCAAAATCATTACCACTGTAGCATTAGCTAACACCTCCATCACATGTTATAATTACCTTTTATGAGCTGGGAACATTTAAGATCTACTGTATAGCAGCTTTCAAGTATGTAATACAGTATTGTTAACCATATTCACAATTCTGTGCATTAGACCCCACAATTTATTCACCTTCTGACTTGAAGCTTGCATCCTTTGACATCTCCCCCTCTTTCCTATAGCAGAATTTACAAGGTCTCCTTTGTCCTTAAGGTGTGCCACCTTGGAGAAAGGGTGTTGCTGGCAAACAGCTGTCCCCTGTACCCACTCTAATGTCTCCAGACTTGTTTTCTGCTCAACTGGAGTACTGGAACTTCTCCTTTGGAAACTTAAGCTTTCATAAAGGCTGTCTCTTCTGTGGGTAACTGCCTAAGTCAGGATTTTCTAGATGCTACCAGATGCCAGCCAATAGGGGTTGAAGGAGTTTTCACCACCAGTCTTGAGATCTGACTCAATACTGACTCAAATCTGACTGCCTTCTACCTGATATCCAGGTGGGTAAGACTCCTCCCATATCCCTTGGCACATGGTGCTGGATGCCATAGCTCCCACAGAGGCATGATTTTTCCCCCATATTTTAAAGTTTTTAATTTGTATTGGGGTATAACCGATGAACAGTGTTGTGATAGTTTCAGGTGAACTGTGAAGGGACTCAGCCATCCATACACATTTCCATTCACCCCAAACTCGCCTCCCAACCAGGCTACCATATCATATTGAGCAGAGTTCCATTTGCTATAGGGTAGGTCCTTGTTGGTTATCCACTTTAAATATAGCAGTATGTACAGGCAACCGTTCATTCTCTAAGTCTATGAGTCCGCAGATGGATTTTGTTCATGGATAAATGCCAATCTTGTTATTGTGGAGTATGTGTGTCCTCAGTCGTGTCTGACTGTTTGTGATGCCATGGACTGTAGCCCACCGGGCTCCTCTGTCCATGGGATTTTCCAGGAAAGAATATAGGAGTGAGTTGCCCTTTCCTACTCCAGGGGATCTTCCCAACTCAGGGATCAAACCTGTGTCTCTTGTGTCTCCTTCACTAGCAAGCAGACTCTTTACCACTGCACCACCTGGGAAGCCCTATTGTTGAGTAGGAGGATAAAAATGAGAGATATCTTATGTCACTATGATGCTGACATCATTCCACCTATCCTTTTTTAAAGGCTGGATAATATTCTATTGTGTGTATATATACCACATTTTCTTTATCTACTCATCTGTAGGCGGATATTTAGGTTGTTCTGAATCTTGGCTATTATACATAATACTGCAACGAATATAGCAGTGAAATATCTAATCTAAAAATCTTTTCAATATTCTAATCTCAGTGCTTTTTGATAAATAGAAGTGAGACTGCTGGATCATATGGTAGTTCTATTATTAAGTCTTTGAGGAATTTTCATATTATTTTCCACAGTGGCTACACCATCTTACATTTTTACCAATAGTGTACAATGGTTCAAATTACTCCACATCCTCGCCAACACTTGCTATACTTTGTTTCAACAATGGCCATCCTAACAGATGTGAGATGCTATCATATTGTGGTTTTGATTTACAGTTCCCTAATGATTAGTGATGCTGAGAATCTTTTCATATACTGTTGGCCATTTACATATCTTCTTTGAAGAAACGTCTGTTCACTTACTTTGACTATTTTTTAAAATGATGATGCTGTTAAAGTGCTGCACTCAATATGCCAGCAAATTTGGGAAACTCAGCAGTGCCCACAGGACTGGAAAATGTCAGTTTTCATTCCAGTCTCAAAGAAAGGCAATGCCAAAGAATGTTAAAAGTAAAGAAAGTGAAAGAAGTGAAGTCACTCAGTCGTGTCCGACTCTTTGCGACCCAATGGACTATAGCTTACCAGGCTCCTCAATCCATGGGATTTTCCAGGCAAGGGTACTGGAGTGGGTTGCCATTTCCTTCTCCAGGGGATCTTTATGACCCAGGGATCAAACCCAGGTCTCCCACATTGCAGGCAGACACTTTACCATCTGAGCCGCTAGGGAAGCCACAAGAGTGTTCAAACTATCACAGCTGCACTCATCTCACATGCTAGCAAAGTAGTGCTCAAAATTCTCCAAGCCAGGCTTTAACAGTACATGAACTGTGAACTTCCATATGTTTGAGCTGGATTTAGAAAAGGCAGAGGAACCAGAAATCAAATTGCCAACATCTGCTGGATCATATAAAAAGCAAGAGAACTCCAGTAAAACATCTGCTTCTGCTTCATTGAGTACACTAAAGCCACTGACATTCCACAACAAACTGTGGAAAATTCTTAAAGAGATGGGACTACCAGACCACCTTACCTGCCTCCTGAGAAACCTGTATCCAGGTCAAGAAGCAACAGTTCAAACTGGACATGGACTGGTTCCAAAATGGGAAAGGAGTACATCATGACTGTATATTGACACCCTGCTTATTTAACTTACATGTAGAGTACATCATCATCGGAGAAGGCGATGGCACCCCACTCCAGTACTCTTGCTTGGAAAATCTCATGGACGGAGGAGCCTGTTAGACTCCTTCACTGAGCGGCTTCACTTTCAGTTTTCACTTTCATGCACTGGAGAAAGAAATGGAGACCCACTCCAGTATTCTTGCCTGGAGAATCCCAGGGACAGGGGAGCCTGGTGGGCTGCCGTCTATGGGGTCGCACAGAGTCAGACACGACTGAAGTGACTTAGCAGCAGCAGCAGTAGAGTACATCATGAGAAATGCTGGGCTGGATGAAGCACAAACTGGAATCAAGATTGCTGGGAGAAATATCAATAACCTCAGATATGCAGATGACACCACCCTTTTGGCAGAAAGAGAAGAGGAATTAAAGAGCCGCTCGATGAAGGTGAAAGAGGAGAGTGACTAAAACTGGCTTAAAACTCAACATTCAAATAACTAAGGTTGTTATAGAAACTGTGGCAAAGGAAAGAGACAAGTGGCACTCAAAGGTGGAGAACAGCAGGGTTTTTTCAGCACCAGTGCTGGCTCTGCGGAGTTGCCTCTGAAGGCTGAGCACCCAGCCTTTGTTCTGGGTATCTTTTATACACCATAAGCTTCCCACTCAAACAGCTCAGATCCCTCCCCTCCCCAGGTAGTCCAAGTTTCCACGGATATAACAAGCAAGCTGTTAACACAAAATAACTGAAGGGAAAGCAAAAGGTTGTTACTCTAATTGGCGGCTTTATCTAGCTCCCATCTCATCCCCATCTCTTGATGTTTAGGGTGCATCTGCAGCCATCTGAGAACGTCATCTTCTGGCACTTGCTGGTATCCCTTGAAAAGCAACAACTAGGTGGCCATCCTCCGTTCAACAACTGTCTCTATGAAACCTGTTACAACCCTGATTAGGAGGGGTGTGAAGCAGGGAATAAGCAGACATCCAGCGAGTATGACTAGATCATCCCAATCATTTTTTTAAACCAACCTAGCCAAGAGAACCATCCTAAAAGAGGCCATTCACTCTGAGAGCTCTAATTTTTCCCTTCCAGTAATTTTCCCTTCCCATGGACAGGGAGGCCTGGCATGCCTGGTTCATGGGGTCGGAAAGAGTCGGACACGACTGAGTGGCTGAACTGAACTGAGTGCATAGGGAAGCTGAACTATAGCATGCAGCCAGTTGGTATATAGAGTAAGTGAATCCTCGGACCCATTTCCTTTATTGGTAGAAAGATTCCATACATTCAGAACAATCATCCTGACTCTCAGATGAGGAGGGGATTTTACAACTTAACAGAACTATAAAACAAAAATATGCTGTTTTCATACTTAGGCTGATCGTAGTAGGAGGAGATTTCAAAAAACGAGAACTGTGAAGAAGTAGGCAAAGCGGAGGGAAAGTTTTAGGATACAAATCCACTCTTGGGGAAAAACAGAGTAAAGCCCAATTCTGAATAAGATGAATAGGGGGAGTCCCAGTCCAATTAATAACCAATATGGCCTTTTGTCCATCCTGTTGGTTCTTCAAGCTTCAGCCTTGCGTTGACTGACCAGCTTCTGATGTAGCCAAAGCAGGGCTTCAGGATGGTGCAGGGATTGCTCTGGACTGAGGGCCATTTACCACTTCTATCAGCTATCAGACAAACTTTCAAATCTGACTCTGGAGTAATGGATCCAAGTTGTCTGTGCCTGCCACCTTGGAAGCAGTGGGAGTAGTTAAGATTACAGAATAGGGCCCTTTCCACGTGGGTTTTAAAGACTCTTTTCTCCAATCCTTTACCCATTCTTGATCCCCTGGTTGGTGGGGATGTACTGTTATACCTAAGGATATGGGTATTCTATCAATTGTCCATTCGTGTATTTGAGAGATTGGGTGTCCTAACCCTTGTAGCTGCCTATGTAAGTCCAAGTTCCCCAGTTCTCTCGTGTACCCCCTTAAGTTGACTAGCGAGAGTGGTCGTCCATACAGGATTTCAAATGGTGAAAACCCTATCCCTGCCCGGGCTGAACACCTCACCTTTAAGAGGGCCACAGGTAACATGTCTACTGTAAGCTGGTCAACATGTCAACATGTAAGCTGGTCTCCTGGCAATTTTGCTAGGGTTTGTTTGAGAGTTCGATTCATGCTTTCCACTTTCCCTGAGCTCTGGGGACGGTAGGCAGTATGCAATTTCCACTGGATTTTCAAAGCCTTTGCCACCTGTTGTACTGTCTCAGCTACAAATGCCAGTCCATTGTCCGACCCTGTGGTCAGAGATGTTCCATACCTGAGGACAATGTCTTTCAGGAATGCCTTGGATACTTCTCTTGCTTTTTCAGTTTGGGTAGGAGAGGCTTTCCCACCCAGCCTGAAAAGGTGCAGATAAAAACTAAAAAGTATCTAAATCCTCCACTTGGGGTGATTTCAGTGAAATCTACTTCCATATCCTCAAAGGGGGATAGTCCACAATGTTGTGTCCCTGCTGGCCTACTAGGCCCCTGGCAGGCATTACTTTGTAAACAGGTTACACATTGCTGGGAGACAGAAGAACAGAGTGTGGAGAGGCAAGCAATGAGATAGTAGCAGCCTAGCAAAGTCTCTAAGGTGGTCTTGCCCATATGAGTCAGTTTATGTTGCTGGTGGATGAGCTTGTAGGCTAGCTGTTCTGGAGCATAGACTTGGTGGTCCTGTGTGACCAACCATTCCTTCTTGGCCTTGGTTCCCGCTTCCTTTTTTATCCATTTTTCCTCCTCAGGAGAGTACCTAGGGGCAACTCGTATCTTCGGGGCTAGCAGGACTTTTGGTTTGTCTGGCAGCTGTCCCCAGGCGGCCTCCTTGGTGGCTGCATCAGCGTGGCAGTTCCCTTTGGCCACCAGGTCACCTCCCTTCTGGTGGTCTTTGCAGTGGACAACTGCCACTTCTTTTGGTTCCCATACTACTTCCAGAAGTTTCAGGGTTTTTGGTTTGGTTTTTAATGCCTTTTCCTTCCGCTGTAAGGAGTCCTCTTTCCTTGTATAAGGCTCCGTGGACACGTAGAGTAACAAAAGCATACCACAAGTCAGTATAGATATTGACTCACTGGCCTCTCCTGAGTTCCAGTGCCCTGCTGCTGCTGCTGCTAAGTTGCTTCAGTCATGTCCGATTCTGTATGACCCCATAGACGGAAGCCCACCAGGCTCCCCCATCCCTGGGATTCTCCAGGCAAGAACACTGGAGTGGGTTGCAGTGAAAAGTGAAAGTGAAGCCGCTCAGTCGTGTCCGACCTTTAGCGACCCCATGGACTGCAGCCCAGCAGGCTCCTCCGTCCATGGGATTTTCCAGGCAAGAGTACTGGAGAGGGGTATCACTGCCGTCTCCTCCCTTGAGGAAGCACCTCTGCTTCTGCCACTTTAGAATCATACACCCCAGCATACCCAGCCATCTTCTTCCCATTTTCCATGAAGCTGCCACCATCAGTATATAGGGCCAGGTCTGTGTTGTTGAGTGGCTTGTCAGTCAGGTCTCAGTTCAGTCACTCAGTCATGTCCGACTCTTTGCGACCCCATGAATCGCAGCACACCAGGCCTCCCTGTCCATCTCCAACTCCCAGAGTTCACTCAGACTCACATCCATCGAGTCAGTGATGCCATCCAGCCATCTCATCCTCTGTTGCCCCCTTCTCCTCCTGCCCCAGGCCTGATCTAGTAAAAAATGCTTCATCTAGTATTTCCAAGCAGTTGTGGCCCAAGGGCCCTGCTTCATCTGGTAGGAACGTAGCTGTGTTTAGAGTCTGTTCAACTTCCAGTTTTACCCATGAATTTTCACATAGTAACCCTTGATATTGAATCATCTGTGCGTGCATGAGCCAATGGTGGCCTCAGCTATGTCCATCAGGATTACAACTGAGTGCGGGACCTTAACATTCAGGTTTTGCCCCAACGTTAATCTGTCAACATCCCTCACTAGCAAGGTAGTAGCTGCTTGTGCTTGGAGGCAGAGTGGCCATCCGGCCACAAACGAATTGATCTGTTTAGACAAGTAGGCCACCAGCCTTTGCCAAGGTCCGAATTCTTGGGTCAAGGCTCCCAAGGCCATTTGTTCTTGTCATGAACAGAGATTGAACTCTCTGGTTACATCAGGAAGCTTTAGGGCTGGGACCTCAGAGATTTTCGCCTTAACTGTTTGATATGCTGCCTCTTGGCTTGGTCCCATTCAAGGGAAGCCTTTTCCTCCCCTTTCAGAGCCTGATATAGGTACCTAGCCAGGTCTGAAAATCCAGGAATCCATATCCTGCAGAATCCTGCTGCTCCGAGGAACTCACGGACCTTCTGGCGAGTGGTAGGGGTAGGGATGGAGCAAACTGCTTCTTTCCTTTCAGTTTTGAGCATTTGCCGGCCTCACATAATGTTGAAACCTAGATATTTGACTCGTCTTTTACAGATTTGTGCCTTTTTATTTGATACCTGGTACCCAGCTTCCATTAACAAGGAGAGGGGGGCCTTTGTTCCTTCTAAGCATCAAGCCTGTATTGTGCTGGCCAGTAGAAGGTCATCGACATATTGCAGCAGGTCACTGTGTAAATTTATCCAAGTCGGCGACCAAAGCTCCACTGAAGAGAGTAGGGGGGGTTCTTGAGCCCCTGAGGGAAGCCTTGTCCAAGTGAGCTGTTCCTTGTTTCCTGTGTGTGGTTTTTTCCCATTCAAAGGCAAATAGTGGTTGGCTGACAGGTGCAACTCAGAGGCAGAAGGCATCTTTCAAGTCCGCGTAAGTAAACCATTCGGCTGTGGAAGGGATCAGTCCTAGCAGAGTGTACGGATTAGACACTGCCAGGTGCAGACTAGTTGTTGCCTTGTTTACCGCTGTTAAGTCCTGAACCAGATGGTAGTCATGCATCCCTGTCTTCTTCACGGGTAGTAATGGGGTGTTCCAGGGTGACTGGCATTTCATCTGAAGTCTGTGTTGGAGTGGTCTATCTCAATGAGCCTGGATTCCCAATCAGGCCTCCCAGGGCATTGAATACTGTCACAGTTTTATAGGCTGAGCTCCCAGTTTCAGATAAATCAGGATGGGAGCATAGTGTTTTGCCAGACCTAGAGGATTTTTCTTGGCCCAGACTAGTGGGTACTCAGTCTCTAATTCAGGAGGAATGGTCCTTTCTCCTGGAGGGGAAGAATATAGGTGCTGTTCTTCTCTCCTTACAGCAAGAGTCATAATCAAGGAGGAGGGCAGTCCTGCTAGCTTTAGCTGTCAACAGAAAAGGAAATCTGGGCCTCCATCTTAGCAAGCAGGTCTCTTCCCATCAAGGGAACAGGGCAGTTGGGCAGGTAGAGGAATTCATGCACTACCTCACGGTCGCCCAGTCGGCATTGTCAAGGACTGCAAAATGGCCTGTGGGTCTGGGCACCTGTGGCCCCGATGATGGTAGTTTCTTTTCCCAGGAAGGGGCCTATCTACTGGGTGACACTGAATGCTCAGCACCTGTATCCACCATAAAGTCCATTGGATGGCCCCCTACTTTAATTCTGATCATGGGCTCTTGGGGGCCCAGTTGAAGAGAGCCCAGTCCCCCGTACTTGGATTCTGCTCCAGCTAGCCCAATCAGATTAGTGCTGGGTGGCTCAGGTTGATATCGGCTTGGGGGGGCAGCAGCTTTGGTTTTCTTTTCAGGGCAGCTGGGGCACTCATTTTTCCAGTGTCCCTTTTCCTTGGAATAGGCACACTGATCTCGGCTGAGGGGAACTCTCCTTTTCGGGTCTGGACCTCTTGCCTTATGGGGCAGTCCTACCAGGGGGTGCAGTCTTTGACAGCGCACCTGCCAAGAATGTGGCTTCTTGCTTCATCTTCTTTTCTGCTTCTCAGCATGCTGTTTGGTCACAATTGACAAAAGACTTTGATGGCTATTTCTAGCAGTTCTGTGGCATTTTTACCTGCAAACCCTTCTAACTCTAATTTTTTTCAGATGTCTGACTGGGCCTGTCCCACAAAGACTGCATTTATCATCCACTGATTTTCAGGAGCTTCAGGAACAAAGGGGTGAAGACCCAAAAGGCCTCACACAACCTTTCATAGAAAGTGACTGGGCTTTCATCTGGCTTTTGCAGCACCTCAGTGATCTTAGCCATGTAAATAGGCTTCTTGCTGCTAAGCCGCTAAGTCGCTTCAGTCGTGTCCGACTCTGTACGACCCCATAGACGACAGCCCACCAGGCTCCACCGTCCCTGGGATTCTCCAGGCAAGAACACTGAAGTGGGTTGCCATTCCCTTCTCCAGTGCATGAAAGTGAAAAGTGAAAGTGAAGTCGCTCAGTCGTGTCTGGCCCTCAGCGACCCCATGGACTGCAGCCTTCCAGGCTCCTCCATCCATGGGATTTTCCAGGCAAGAGTACTGGAGTGGGGTGCCATTGCCTTCTCTGTCTTAGCCCAAGCTTTTACCCTCTGTAGGAAGACCTGTTGATACCTCTCCAACTGGTTTCTTACCCTCTCAGTGTTGGGGTACCAGGGAGGCTCTTCCTTCAAGAAGTTCTCCTGAGCCCAGTTGTCCATGTCTAACTGACCCCCTGGGGCATTGGCCTGGAGCCATTTTCTGACTCGTTGGTGCTCTCTGTATTGAATAGAGTGAGAAGAAGCTGCTGGCAGTCTACACACGTTGGGCAGTGGATCTGGAAGATGGATTCTAAGAGATCAACCATCGCTTGGGGCTTTTCAGAGTACAAGGGAGTGTGATGTTTCCATTTAAGGAGATCAGTCGTGGGAAAAGGCTGGTATTAAAAAATGGGTCCTCCCTCTTGTAGGGCCCATCAGCAGCAAAGCGCTACAGCCCTTAATTCTCTCATAAGGACATTTGTAGCACTGCTGAGGTAGACTGGAGGCATCTACCCATTGGTTTTGGGGTGGCATGCTGTGGGGACACAATAGCTTCAGGACTATCAGGAGGAAGAGGTAAAACGGAAGGCAGTGGACTGTCTGGTAAATGCAGATCTGCTGCTCTCGGCAAGGGAGCCATGAGGATTTAAGGTGGGGGCATTGGAGGCATTTCTTCAGCCTCACCCTAGAGGATAGGTGGTTCCTTCTTGGTGCAAGGTCCTTTGCTTTGGTTGAGCTACTAGGACCTTACACTGTCTCTGACCTGTCGCATAGAATTGAACCCAAAGGAGCCTTACCTGGGCAATATCTGAACATTGATTGATATATGGGAATTGGTGCAGGCGGCCAGGGTCTCCCATTATGACTATGTACTGCTCAGACTATGGGCACATCTAAGATCCTTCCTGAGGGCCGTACAACCCTGAAGGAGGCCCACTTCAGGGTACAAAGAGTGTGCAGTTTTTCAGGACCCAATTTTACACCATAATCCCCAGAGAAAAGGGAAAGTGAAGGTCACTCCATTGTGTCCAACTCTCTGTGACCCTATGGACTATAGAGTCCGTGGAATTCTCCAGGCCAGAATACTGGAGTCAATAGCTTTTCCCTTCTCCAGGAGATCTTCCCAACCCAGGGATCGAAGCCAGGTCTCCCACATTGCAGGTGGATTCTTTACCAGCTGAGCCACAAGGGAAGTCCAAGAATACTGGAGTGGGTGGCCTATCCCTTCTCCAGCGGATCTGCCCTACCCAGGAATTAAACAGGGGTCTCCTGCATTGCAGGTGGATTCTTTACCAGCTGAGCTACAAGGGAAGCCCCAACAATCCTTTCTTAAAATTCTTCACCATATACTCTAAGACAGTGGGTTTAGAAGTCAAGTTGCCCATTATGTGAAAGTTCCCACCCTGAGGCAATGTTGCACAACAAAACAAAGGGAGACACTCACTTTTGCACACCTGGCTGCTCCCCTTACAAAGATTTATTTACCTCTTAGCACTGGGAGGTTGGTATAAACACCAGACCTGGACCAGCCTCACAGGGAGGGATTAAATCCCCCAGAGGCTGGGTCTGCCCTGAGCCATATGAGGTCACCATGGAAGCACAGGTTAGGATCCACTCAGCCTCCGTAGTTGGAGGATGGTGGAAAGCTGGCTTTCAGCTCATTCACTCTCCCCCCTACACCAGAATTGACAGACCACCCAAGGGAACAAACCTTATTCTGAGTGACTCTCCTGTCACTGGGAGATGATCAGGCCCCCCTTCCACCATACGGTGAGTCCTGACTCTGTCAGATATCCCCGGGACACTCACTCGTCTGACGTACTGTCCTGGAACCCACTTCTGCTCTCCTGAGTCAGTTCAGGAAGAGGCAAGGGCCGAGGCTGGCGCATATCAAGTGAGTTGGGATCTGGCAAATGGCCTGGGCAGCATCTATTCATCTGTCACCATGCAGCAGCTCCAGCTTTCTCCAGTTCCCCGACAATGGTAGTGCAAGGGGCCAACTCAGTTGTCAGCTTCCCAGCCAATGCACCAGAAAATGTTATAGAAACCGTGGCGATGGAAGAGACAAGTGGCACTCAAAGATGAAAAGCAGCAAGGTTTATTCAGCACTGGTGCAGGCTCAGTGGAGTCACCTCCAGAAGCTGAGTGCCCTGGCTTTGTTCTGAGTATCTTTTATACAGGGTAAATTTCCCTCTCAAATAGCTCAGATCCCTCTCCTCCCCAGGTAGCCCAAGTTCCCATGGATGTAAACAGCAGGCAAGATCACAGAAGTGGAAGCAGTGATTGATGAGCAGCAGCTGTTAACACAAACTAACAGAAGGGAAAGCAAACGGTTGTTACTATAATTGTGGACTTTGATCTCGCTCCCATTTCAAGATCATGGCATCCAGTCCCATCACTTCATGGCAAATAGATGGGGAAACAATGGAAACAGTGGCAGACTTTATTTTGTTGGGCTCCAAAATCACTGCAGATGGTAACTGCAACCATGAAATTAAAGACGCTTGCTTCTTGGGAGAAAAACTATGACAAACCTAGACAGCATTTTAAAAAGCAGAAATATAACTTTGCCGACAAAGGTTTGTATAGTCAAAACTATGGTTTTTCCAGTAGTCATGTATAGATGTGAGAGTTGGACCATGAAGAAGACTGAGTGTGGAAGAATTGATGCTTTGAACTGTGGTGTTTGAGAAGACTCTTGAGAGTCCCTTGGACTGCAAAGAGATCCAACTAGTCAATCCTAAAGAAAATCAGCCCTAAATATTCATTGGAAGGATTGATGCTGAAGCTGAAATTCCAACACTTTGGCCACCTGATGCGAAGAACTAACTCATTGAAAAAGACCCCGATGCTGGGAAAGATTGAAAGCAAGAGAAGAAGGGGATGACAGAGGATGAGATGGTTGAATGGCATCACTGACTTGATGGACATGAGTTTGAGCAAGGTCTGGGAGTTGGTGATGGACAAGGAAGCCTGGTGTGCTGCAGTCCATGGTGTCCTAGAGAGTCAGACACGACTGAGCGACTGAACTGAACTGATTGTGTAACATGGCAGTTTGTGTTCTGCTTTTTAGAACATAATTTCACGTTAAAATTCTCTAATATCGCTATAGTCCATGTACTTGTCTTTTCCAAGGTGACATGGTATTTCTAATTGTTATATAATGTTCCTTTTAATAGCCATATGGTAATATGCTGTGATTAACTTGGTCATTTTCTTTTCTTTTTTTGAGTCTTCAGTTAAATAGCCTTATTTAGATGTCTTTGAATATAATTTTCCATTTTGGAGCACATACTTTTAATCATCCAAATAGATGAAGAAAATCATTGAGCATCCATTTATGATATAGACTCAACAAAGTGGGTAAGAGGGAAATGACCTCAACATAATAAAGTCCACATATTGCAAGCCTACAAGTCATCTCATCATCACCAGTGAAAAGCTGAATGTTTTTCCTTTAATGTCAGGAACAAGACAAGGATACCCACTTTGCCACTCTTATTCAGCACAGTACTGGAAGTGTTACCTACAGCAATTAGGCAAGAAAAAGAAATTTAAAAGCATCCAAATCATGAAAGAAAATTTGTCACTATTTGCAGACAACATGGTTATATATATGAAACTCTAAAGACACCTCAAGAAACTATTAGTACTGATAAAATAAGTTAAGTTTTAAGATACAAAATCAATGTATGAAAATCTTCTCTGGAACTTCCCTGGTGGTCCAGTGGCTAAGATCCACACTCCCGATGCAAGGGGCCTGGATTCGATCCCTGGCTGGTGAACTAGAGCCCACATGCTGCAACTAAGAATTTGCATGCAGCAATGAAGACCTGGCACAGTCAAATAGTTTTTTAAAATCTGTTCTGTTTCTATACACTAATAACAGACTATGAGAAAGGGAAATGTAGAAAAAAAGACAATTACGTCAAAAAGAATAAAATACTTTTGGAATACATTTAACAAAGAAGTTAGAACACATGTACAATGAAAAGTATAAGACATGATTAAAACAGATTGAAGAAGACACAAATAAATAAAAGATATTTCATGCTCATGGATTGGAAGAATTAATACCATTAAAATGACCATATTAACGAAAGCAATCTACAGATTAAATGCAATTTTATCAAAACTCCAGTGACACTTTTAACGGCAACAAAACAATCTTAAAAATTGTATGGAACCACAAAAGATCGCAAATATCTAAAGAAGTCTTGAGAAAGAACAAAGCTGGAGACATCAAGCTTCCTAATTTCAAACCATATTACAAAAATATAGTCATCAAATCAGGATGGTATTGGCATAAAAATGGACATATAAATCAACGGAACAGAATAGGGAGCCCATAAATAAGCCCACATTTATATGGCCAACTAATTATTTATGACAAAGGAGCCAACAATAAACTAAGGAGAAAGCACAATGTCTTCAATAAATCGTGTTGGAAAAACTGGACAGCCACATGCAAGGGAATGAAAAAACCACTATTTTACATCATACACTAAAATCAACTCAAAATCATTAAAGACATGAACATAAGACCTGAAACCATAAAACTCCCAGAAGATAGAAGAGGCAGCAAGTTCCTTAACATTAGACTTGGCTATAATTTTTCTATTTGACTCCAAAAGCAAAGGCAACAAAATCAAAAATAAGTGTATCTATGTCAAACTAAAAAACTTTCGCATAGTAAAGTGAAAAGGAACCTACCAAATGAAAATATTTGCAAAATGTGTTTCTGACAAAGTTAATATCCAAAATATGTAAAGAATTCCTTAGCAAATAGAATTTGCTAAGGAATTCCATTAGCAAAAAACAAAAAAGCAATTAAAAATGGACAGAGGATCTAAAGATACATTTTTTCATAAAGACATACAGATGGCCAACAGGTACATGAAAATATGCTCAACATCACTTGTCATCAGGGAGATGCAAACCGAAACCACAACAACATCACTTTACATCTGTTAGAATGGCTATTATTAAAAATACAAGAAATAATAAGTATTGCCAGAGATGTGGAGAAAAAGGAACCTTCAGGGTGGAAATGTAAATTACTGTAGCCACTATGGAAAATAGTATGGAGGATCCTCATAAAATAAAAATAGAACAACCATATCACTCAGCCATTCCAATTTTCATATATGTCTGAAGGAAATGAAAACACTAACTCAGAAAGATGCACACCCCCCACATCAACGTTTGTTGTAGCATTATTTACAATAGCCAAGACATAGATGAAAAACCTACATATTCTTTGATGGATGATTAGATAAGAAAAATGTGGAGTTGATCTTCCTACCAACTTGGATAATTCATCTTGGAATTATCATATGAATGCAAAACTTCTGTCTTATTTAAGCTTTTTTTATGTCTCAGTTGCTTAATCATGTCTGACTCTTTGTGACCCCATGGACTATAGCACACCAGGCTCCTCTGCCCATAGAATTTTCCAGGCAAGAATGCTGGAGTGGTGTGCCATTTCCTACTCCATAGGATCTTCCTGAGCCAGGCATCAAACCCATGTCTCTTGTGTCTCCTGCATTAGCAGGCAGATTCTTTACCACTAGTGCCACCTGGGAAGCCTTTAAAATTCTTTGCAGCCTCTTTTATAAACCAAGTTAGCCTTTACCCTAATTTACTGTCTGGTCCTCTGACTAGCAGCATCACCAGCATCACCTGGGAATGTGTTCAGAGTGCAAATAGATGAATGAAGTAGTATATTATACAATGAAATATTATTCAGATATAAAAAAGAAAAAAATCTGACCATTTGTGATAGCACGGATGGACCTCAAGGGCGTTATACTAAGCAAAATAAATGAGATAAAGACAAATGCTACGTAGTCTCACTTTTATGTGGAATCTTAAAAAAATAAAACAAGCCACTCATAAATACAGAAAACATATTGGTAGTTCTCAGAGACAGGGGATGGGGACTAGGCTGAACAGATGAAAGGGGTCAAAAGGCACAAACTTCCAGTTATAACATGAACATGTCATGGGATTGTAATGTATAGCATGATGACTACAGTTACTGTACTATAAATTTGAAGGTTGCTAAGAGAGTAAACGTTAAAGTTCTAACAAGAAAAAATTGTAACTGTATGGTGCTGAATGTTAACTGTAATTAACTCTAGTTTTTGTCTTCATCATTTCACACTATATACAAATGTCAAATCAGGTTGTACACTTGAAATTACTATGTTATATGTCAATATCTCAATAAAAAGAATATATTCTTAAATAGGATAAATGATTCAAGTGTTTTAAATGGTTTTATAGTTTCTTTATTTACATATTATCAAATAATTTCCCACAAGACCTGAACTGATTGTTATTAATATTTAAATTTCTTCAGGACAAAAGTTACATATTCCAGATCTTATGTTTTCCTTAGCATCTACACAGTACCTAATATGGTTCACACATATAGTAATTGACCGATTGCAATGCAAATACATTGAAATATAGCAAATTATTTAAATGTTTTTACTACCAATGTAACCCAATCCATTGTAGAAAATTAATATATTTAAGCAAAAATGAAAAGAAAAAGAAATTTAAGACAGCTAATCCTGCCACTGAGTTGTAACTATTGATACTTTCCTGTAACTATTCTTTTACGAGAGACAGTGTTAACTCTTTTGAGTAATTCACAAATAGACTGAATTTGAGATGCTAACTTGCAACATCTTATGCTTTCTTACCAAAATTCAGTTCTGTCATGTCTTTGGCTTGTTTGTAGGTCATTACCCTCCTACCAGAGGAGAGATCTTTATTGATGGATATGACATCACAGAAAATATAACTGAAATTCGAGAAAATCTGGGCTTTTGCCCACAGGGTGACTTATTGTTTAATGACCTGACACTATCAGAACACCTTTTCTTCTACTCTATGGTGAGTCAAATTTTTAAAAATTATACAGTAAATTTACCTTTTTAAATATACAGATCTGTGAATTTTAACTCATTTAACCATCAACACAATCACAATACAAGAAGTTTCATCACCCCAAAACACTCCCTCACACTATTCCTTCATAGCCATCCCTCTCACACTCCCCTCACCCCCCGCCTGCGATAACTACTGGGAAAGTCTAGTGGTCTATTCTTTATCACTGTTGTTTTGTCATGTTGAGAATATTATACAAATGGAATCAAATAGTATATAACCTTTAGAGATTATCTACTTACACAGAGCAGAGTGTCTTTGGGATCTTTTTTATGCTGTTGCGTGATCAGCAGTTTGTTTCTTTTAATTCCTTAATTTCAGGTTTAGAGGTAACACAGTATACCAACTGAAGGACACTGGGTTGTTTCCAAGCATAATGAATATAAATAAATGTGTTCTGAGTTTCATGTACAAACATAGGTTTTATTTCTCTCAGAATAGGATTACTGCATCATATTTTAAGTGTTTATAAGAAACTGCTAAACTGCTCTCCAGGCTGGCTGTACCATTTTGCACTCCAACCAGCAAAGAGAATTCCAGTTGCTCCACATAATTGCCACAATTTTATATTAATACTTTTTTTAAATTAACCATTCTAATAGATCTGTATTTTAACTGTGGTTTCAGTTGTCATTTCATGGATAGCTAATGATGCTGATCATTTTCATGTGCTTAGTTGCATTTTTACAATATTTTTGATAACATATTTGTTCAGACCCTCTACCCTCTTTTAAAAATATGAGTTGTTTGTTTCCTTATTATTGAATTTTTGAGAATTCTTTATATATTCTGGACAAATGTCTTTGATGGATATTCTTTGCAAATGTTTTTCCCAGACTGTAACTAGTCTTTTCATTTTCTTGACAATGTCTTTGGCAGAGAAGAAGATTTTAAATATTAAAATCAAATTTATCATTTTCTTAGTGTTCCTGCCCTTACTAGCTTTTCTGGAACTCTGTGCCTGACTCCAAGACATGATTTTATTTTATATTTTCTTCTAAACTTTTGTAATTTTGCATATTACATATATCTATGATCCATTTTGAGTTACTCTTTGTATAAAGATGTAAAGTTTAAATCTATATTAATTTTTGCCTATAGATGACTAATTGTTCTAACAACGTTTTTTGAAAATACTACTCTTTCATCTTTCAATTGCCTTTTGTGCATTTGTCAAAGGTCAAATGGTCATACTTCTGTCAGCTTATATCTGAACTCTTTTCTGTCCCATTGACTTATGTCCTTACAAAAGGTCTCAATATAGATAGTGCTATTCATTCAACTATATTCTTCTCCAAAAGCATTTTATCTTTTAAGCTGTTTGGCCTTTCCTGAAAATCTTTTGTATTATATTTTATATATCTACAAATTTTGCTGTGATTTTTATCAATATTACATTAAATCTACATATCACTTTGGAGAGAATTAACATTGTTGTTATGCTGAGATTTCAAATACTTAAACACAGTATCTCTTTTCATTAAATTAGATCTTTGATTTTTCCTAGTGTAGTATAGCTGCTTTACAATGTTACGTTAGTTTCTGCTGTACAATGAAGTGAATCAGCTCCATGTATACATATATCCCTTCCGTCTGAACCTCCCTTCCACCTCCCCATCCCATCCCTCTAGGTCATCACAGAACACCAAGCTAAGCTGCATGTGCAATACAGCAGCTTCCCACTAGCTATCTGTTTTATGCACAATAGTGTATATATGTTATCACCATTTTTAGGTTTCATTATACAGATCCCATTGAAGAAGGAAATGGCAACCCACTCTAGTATTCTTGCCTGGAAAATCTCATGGGCAGAGGAGCCTGGTGGGCTACAGTCCATGGGTCTGCAAATAGTAGGACACAACATAGTGATTGAGCACATACAGATCCAGTACCTATTTAAATGTGTGTGTGTGAGTTTCATTTCATGATTTGGAACTTTAAGGAATTTTTATTTCTAGTTGTTTATTAATTACACATAGAAAAATGATTGATATTTGTATGTTGACCTGTTATCCTCTGACCCTGCTAAGCTCACTTGTTAGGTTTAGGAGTGTTTTGTAGATTCCTTGGTTTTATACATAGACAATCAGGTCATCAGAGAATATGGATGGTTTCTTTTATGAGTGCCAATCTGTATGCCCTTTATTTCTTTTTCTTAACATGTTTCACTGATTGGGACAGTATAATACTGAATATGATTATTGAGAATGGACATTCTTGACTTGTTCCTGATCTCATAGGGAAAGCATTTGGTCTTTCTTCATTAAGGCTTTTTTCACATGTATAATCTTTATCACCTTGAAGAAATTGTTTCTATTTTGATTTTGCAGGGAGTTTTTATTGTTTGATTAGAGACGCTTCCTGCATCTATTAATGAGTATGTGGTTTTTCTTCTTTTAGACTATTTTCATACATGGTGGATTGATTGATTTTCAAATATTGAGCTAGCTTTACATTCATAGGATAAATTTCACTTGGTCGTGGATATTTCAAATATATAATTCAATTGGATTGATAATATTTTGTTCAGAACTAAGTTTATGAGGGATGTTCACCTATAGTACCCTCTTTTTGATTTGCCTTTGTCTGTTTTTGTATCAGAGTAGTACTGGCTTTGTAAAATGTGTTGAGAAGTGTTCCTTCCCCTTCTATTATATGGAAGAAATTATGTAGAATTTTTTATTTTTATTTAATTAAATAATTAATTTTAATTTATTTATTCTTTAAATGTTAGGTAAAGTTTAGTAGTAAAATCATCTGAACCTGAAGATTTACTTTTTGATTTTTTTCTTTTTTTATTATAAATATATTTATTTTAATTGGAGGCTAATTACTTTACAATATTGTATTGGTTTTGCCATATATTGACATGAATCCACTACAGGTGTACATGTGTTCTCCATCCTGAACCCCCCTCCCACCTCCCTTCCCATCCCATCCCTCTGGATCATCCCAGTGCACCAGCCCCGAGCATCCTGTATAATGCAATGAACCTGGACTGGCGATTCATTTCACATATGATAATATACATGTTTCAATGCCATTCTCCCAAATCATCCCACCCTCACCCTCTCCCACAGAGTCCAAAAGACTGTTCTATACATCTGTGTCTCTCTTGCTATCTTGCATACAGGGTTATCATTACCATGTTTCTAAATTCCATATATATGCGTTATTATATTGGAGAATCCCAGGGATGGGGGAGCCTCGTGGGCTACCTTCTATGGGATCGCACAGAGTAGGACATGACTGAAGCGACTTAGCAGCAGCAGCAGCAGCAGCAGCAGGTGTTTTTCTTTCTGGCTTACTTCACTCTGTATAATCAGCTCCAGTTTCATCCACCTCATTAGAACTGATTCAAATGTATTCTTTTTAATGGCTGAGTAATATTCCATTGTGTATATGTACCGAGCTTTCTTATCCATTCATCTGCTAATGGACATCTAGATTGCTTCCATGTCCTAGCTATTGTAAACAGAGCTGCAGTGAACATTGGGGTACACGTGTCTCTTTCAATTCTGGTTTTCTCGGTGTGTATGCCCAGCAGTGGGATTGCTGGGTCATAAGGCAGTTCTATTTCCAGTTTTTTAAGGAATCTCTACACTGTTCTCCATAGTAGCTGAACTAGTTTGCATTCCCCCCCACAGTGTAAGAGGGTTCCCTTTTCTCCACACCCTCTCCAGCATTTATTGCTCATAGACTTTTGGATAGCAGCCATTCTGACTGGAGTGAAATGGTACCTCATTGTGGTTTTGATTTGCATTTCTCTAATAATGAGTGGCGTTGAGCATCTTTTCATGTGTTTGTTAACCATCTATATGTCTTCTTTGCAGAAATGTCTGTTTAGTTCCTTGGCCCATTTTTTGATTGGGTCGTTTATTTTTCTAGAATTGAGCTGCAGGAGTTGCTTGTATATTTTTGAGCTTAATTCCTTGCCAGTTGCTGCATTTGCTATTATTTTCTCCCATTCTGAAGGCTGTCTTTTCACCTTGCTTATAGTTTCCTTTGTTGTGCAGAAGCTTTTAATTTTAATTAGGTCTCATTTGTTTATTTTTGCTTTTATTTCCAATATTCTGAGAGGTGGGTCATAGAGGAACCTGCTGTGATTTATGTCAGAGAGCGTTTTGCCTATGTTCTCCTCTATCAAACTATAGATTCAATTATATTTAAGAACTAATCAGTGATCCAACAGTAACACTTTCATATGTATATCTAAAGGATACAAAATCAGGGTGTTGAAGAGATACCTGCACTCTTATTCATGATAACCAAGATAGAAACAACCAAAATGTCCATCAGCAGATAAATGGATAGAGAAAATGTTATGTATCTACGTGTGATGGTGGTTTAGTCTCTAAGTCATGTCCGACTCTTGCGATCCCGTGGACTGTAGCCAGCCAGGTTCCTCTGTTCATGGGATTCTCCAGGCAAGAATACTGGAGTGGGTAGCCATTTCCTTCTCCAGAGAATCTTCCCAACCCAGGAACTGAACCCAGGTCTCCTGCATTGCAGGCATATTATTTATCAACTGAGCTATGAGGGAAGACAGTCTTTTAAAAAAAAGAAGAAAGTCCTGACAGTTGTGACAACATGAATTAACCTAAAGGACATCATGCTAAGTAAAATAAGCTAGATACAGGATGACAAATACTGCATGATCTCACTTTTACGTGGGATTTAAAGTAGTCAAACTCATAGGAGCAGAGAATAGAATGATCATTACCAGGGGCTGGGGATGGAGGGGCAGTGCAGAGATGTTGGTCAATTGATTGAGCAAAGTATTAGTTAAGGACAAAGAATAATTTCTGGAGATCTAATGCACACCAATGAGACTATAGTTAACAATACTGTGTTGTATACTGAAATTTTCTAAGAGGTTTGATCTTAACTGTTTCTCACTACAGGGAGAAGAAAGGAAGAAAATGAAAATTATGTGAGGTGATGGATGTGTTAATTATTAGCTTGATTGTGGTGATAATTTCTACATAATATACATGTAAAATTATACACCTTAAATGCTTACAGATTTAACTTATCAATTATATCTCCATAAAACTGGGAAAAAACAAATTTAATTTACTTAATATTTACAGGAATATTCAGAGGTTATCTATTTCAAATTAGGAAAGCTATGGTACTTTGTGATTTTTGAGAAATTGTTGTATTTCTTCTAAGTTGAAATCTTACGAACATTTGCAGGATTTCCTTATTACTCTTTTAATGTCTCTCTTATTCCTGATATTGACAGGTTGTAATTCTTTTTTTCTGTAATTCTAACTAAAATTTTATTCCTTTTTAACTTTTCAAAGAACCTGCTTTTATTTTATTCTTTTCTATTACATTTTGCTTTTTATTTTATTTATTAATGTTTATATATTTATTATATTCACACTTCAACTTCATTTGGGGTTTTTACTCTCCTTTCTTATGTCAGTGCATAGGTATTAATAATTGATTTGAGAATTATTATATGCTTAATAATGTAAGCATTTATTGATGTGATTTTTTCCTTCAAGCTCTCTTTTAGCTACATCCCACAAATTTTGATATGATTTGTTATATTTTCACTTATATTCAATTCAAAATATTTTCTGTGTTTCTTGAGACTTCTTCTGTGGCATAGATCATTTACATGCATATTCTTTAATATCAAGTGATGAAAAGTTGTTCTATTTTCTTCCTGTTATTTTAGTTTCATTCTCTTCTGGTTAGAGATCATACTTTTTGTAGTTTCAAATGTTTTTAAATTGCTATATTTTTATGATCCAAGAAAAGATCTGTCTTGGTGACTGTCATGTGTATTTGAGAAGAATGTTTCCTGCTATTTGGTTGAAATTCCCTATAAACATAAATTAGATTCAGTAACTTGAAATTAACATTGAATAACAATGGAAACAGTGACAGACTTCATTTACTTGGGCTCCAAAATCATTGCAGATGATGACTGCAGCCATGAAAATAAAAAATAAGATTACTTCTTGGAAGAAAATTTTGACAAACCTAGAGAGCATATTAAAAAGCAAAGACATCACTTTGCCAACAAAGGTCCATATAGTTAAAGCTATGGTTTTTCCAGTAGTCATGTATGAATATGAGAGTTGGACCTTAAAGAAAGCTGAGCACCAGAGAATTGATGCTTTCAAACAGTGGTGTTGGAGAAGACTCTTGAGAGTCCCTTGGACTTCAAGGAGATCAAACCAGTCAATCCTAAGGGAAACCAATCCTGAATATTCATTGGAAGGACTGAAGCTGAAGCTCCAATACTTTGGCCACCTAATGCAAAGAGTTGATTCATTGAAAAAGACCCTGATGCTTGGAAAGATTGAAGGCTGGAGGAGAAGGGGAGGACAGAGGACATGATTGGATGTCATCACTGACTCGAGGGACATGAGTTTGAGCAAGCTCTGGGAGATGGTGAAGGACAGGCAATCCTGGTGTGCTGCAGTCCATGGAGTCGCAAAGCATTGGACATGAGTGAATGACTGAATGACTGAACAACAGCAACAGACTTGAAATTGTTGTCTAGCTGTGCTGTATATTTGCTGATTTCTGCTTAGTAGTTCTGTTATTGAATGAGAAATATTGAAATTTTGAACTATAGTTATATATTTCCCTAATCATGTTTAAATTGATCATTTTTGTTATCTCCGATTTAAGTTCTGTTGTTAGGTGTATACACATTTAGGATTGTTAAGTCTTCTTTGTGAAATGATTCTTTGATAACATTGTTACCAATCCAAGGCCACTTTTATTGGCACAACCGGCCAATAAAACAAAGATTAGTTGTCAAGACAACGGATACGACTTTACTTGGAAATCCAGATGACAGAGAAGGTAGCAGACTAATGTCTGAAAATAACGGTCTTGTCGGGGTCTGGATACCAGTTTCTTTCACAGAACACAGAAAGAGAGGAGGTAAAGAAGAAAAGTAAAAAAACCCATTTATATTGAAAAATAGAATGGAATCTGTTCATTTCTTCTTTTCTGCATCCATTTACTTGTGAGATGGGTTTGTCTCACTGTGAGCTGAACAAAGGCATTTTACCAGTCAGACAGAGGGGCAGGGTCCCCTGAGGCAACCCATTGTATATGATTATAACAAAAACAACAAAAAACAAAGATTAGATTCAAAGAAACAGATCCAGGATGGAGTCAGAATTGGCTCTTCCCTGTAAGAATGTAATGTCCCTCTTTTATTTCTGCTAGTTTTTGCTTTGAAGTCAACTCTATCTGACATTGGGTCTTCCCAGGTGGCTCAGCGGTAAACCATCCACCTGCAATAGAGGAGATTGGCTGCAAGGCAGGGCAAGAGATGCAGGTTTGATCCCTGGGTTAGAAAGATCCCCTGGAGAAGGAAACAGCAACCCACTCCAGTATTCTTGCCTGGGAAATCCAATGGACAGGGGAGCTTGGCAGACTACAGTCCATGGGGTCACAAAAGAGTTGGACACAACTTAACGACTAAGCAACAACTCTCTGACATTAATATAACCATTCCAACTTTCATTTTAAATATTTATTTGGCTGCACTGGATCTTAGTTGTACACATGGGTTCTTTCATCTTCATTGTACAAGTGGGATCTTTTAGCTGTGGCATGCCAACTGTCAGTCACAGCATGTGGGATCAAGTTCCCTGGCCAGGAATTGAACCCAAGCCCCCTGCATTGTGGAGGGTGGTGTCTTACCCACTGTACCATCAGGGAAGTCCCTCATCTTTCTTTTGATTTCTGTTTGCATGGTATATCTTCTTCAAATACTTCACTTTAAACCTACATATATAATTAAAATTAAAGTGAGTTTCTTATAGACATTGTATAGCTAGGTCATGTTTTTTAATACAATCTGCCAATCTCTATCTTTTCATTGATGTGTTTAGAGCATTTATATTTTATGTTTGTATTTAAATCGACCATTTTATTAATTGTTTCCTGTTTGTTCTCATTGCATTTTCCCCTCTGTTTCCCCTTTCCAGTCTTATTTTGGGTTATTTGAACATTTTTAATATTATAATTCAAATTGTCTATTGTGGTTTTTACTATATCTCTGGACATTTTTAGTGGTTGCTCTAGGGACTTACAAAATATAGACTTAGTTTTCATAGTTGTGTAGAAACTATATTCTCCAACTTTTATGTGGAATGTAGAAACCTTACCACATTGTAGATATTTTATCCTCCTTTCTTTTTGCTATAGTTGTCATATATTACACCTACATATATTGAAAACATCATTAAATAGTATTATATTTTTTCCTTAAAACCATGTAGCATGTTTAAAGAACCATGAGAGAATAATAGTTTTTTTTTATTATTTACCATTTCTGTTGTATTTTTATCATTTATGATGTTCCAAGTTTTCAGTGTCATTTCTTTTGTTTGAAAAACATTCCTAATCAGTTGTTTTAAATCAATACTCTTAGCTATGAATTCTCTTAGCCTTCCTTCACCTAAGAGTATCTTTAATTCACCACATTCCTCAAGCATATTTTTGTTTGACATAGAAATCTGGGTTGACAGTGCTTTTCCTTCAAGACTTAAATGTTGTTTCACTGCTTTCTGGACACCACGGTTTCTGATGAGTAATCCACAATCATCTGATTTGTTTCCCTGTAGGTAATTAGGTTGTTTTCTGGGTTTTCTTTTTTTCTGGATGATCTCAATACTTCTTTGTTTTTACATTTTAGCACTTTGTTTGTGATCTGTCTGGTTTGGATTTCTTTTTATCTTTCTAAGTGGGATTTGGTCAGCTTCTTCAATCTGTACCCTTGTGTTTCTTGTCAAACTTGGAAAGTTTTCGGTCATTATTTCTTCATGATACCTTTTTGTCTCCTTCTGGAACTTCAAAGACATGAACATTAGGCATTTTTTTGTCCCCAAAATCCTTTGGGCTTTATTTTTCTTATATCGTTTTTTCTCTCAGTTGTTCAGATTGGATAATATCTATTGATCTATCTTCAAGTTCACTAACTTTTTACTCTATTATATTTATTCTACTATTGAGTATATCTTCTTTATTTTGATGGCACTTTCTTTTTTAACATTTTATTAAGGTCAGCTACCTGCCAGGACCAGGACTACAAAGATTGCTATAGCAATCTGTTCCCTTAAGAAGTGAAAATGTAGAGAATAAAAGATATAAATGCATAATTAAAATACCAAGGAGTATTACTTAACAGTAATTGAGATGTATGAACAGTGTGAAGTGTATGCCCAACAGAGTTTAGGGGAAATTAGAAAATATTTTCTGAAGAAGCAAAATCTTGAAGTATAGTTAATTTGTAATGTTGTGCCAGTTTTAGGTATGCAGCAAAGTGATTTATAGGTTAATAAAAGATTTTGAACATAGCTTCCTGTGCTATACATTAGGTCCTTGTTGTTATCCTATTTTTTATATAATAGTGTGTACATGCTAATTACAAACTTTTTATTTATCTCCCCCTCCACTATCCCCTTTTATAACTATAAGTTTGTCTTCTAAGTCTGAGTCTGTTTCTATTTTGTAAATAAGTTCATTCATGTCTTATTTTTAGGTTCCTCATGTAAGTGATATCACTTATCTTTCTTTCTGTGGCTTACTTCACTCAATATGATAATCTCTATGTCCATTCATGTTGTTGCAAATGGCTTTATTTCATGCTTTTTGTGGCTAATATTCCATTGTGTATATATGCCACATCTTCATTCATCTGTCAATGGACATGAAACTTGGGGATCCTGTACCTTTTCAAATTAGAGCTTTCTCTAAATATGTGCCCAGGAGTGGGCTTGCAGGATTATATGGTAACTCTATTTTTAGTTTTTTAAGGAATCTCCATACTTTTTCCATAGTGAAGTGGAAGTTGCTCAGTCATATCTGACTCTGCAACCCCATGGACTATAGAGTCCTAGGAATTCTCCAGGCCAGAATACTGGAGTGGGTAGCCTTTTCCTTCTCCAGTGGATCTTCCCCACCCAGGGATAGAACCCAGGTCTCCTGTATTACAGACAAATTCTTTACCAGCAGAGCCACAAGGGAAGCTGCACCAATTTACATTCCCACCAGCAGTGTAGAAGGGTTCTTTTTCTCCACACATTCTCTATCACTTATTATTGGTAGACATTTTAGTGATGGTTATCCTGATCTGCATGAGGTGGTATCTCATTGTAGTTTTTATTTACATTCCTCTAATATTTATTGATATAGGGCATCTTTTCATGTGGCAGTTAGCCATCTGTATGTCTTCTTTGGAGAAATGTCTATTTAGATCTTCTGCTCGTTTTTTGATTGGGTTTTTTCTTGGTATTAATGATATGAGGTGTTTTTATATTTTGGAAATCATTAATAATTGCTTGTCAGTAGCAAAGTTTACTAATATTTATCCCCATCTATAGGTTGTCTTTTCTTTTCTTTCTTTTTTTTATGTTTTCCTTTGTTGAGTGAAAGCTTTTAAGTTTAATTGGATCTGATTTGTTTATTTTTGTTTTTATTTCCATTATTCTAGGTAATGGATTCAAAAGAATATTGCTATAATTTATGTCAATGTGTGTTCTGCCTATGTTTTCCTCTAGGAGTTTGACAGTATATAGTCTTACATTTCAGCCTCTGATCCATTTTGAGTTTATCTTTGTATGTGGTATTAGAGAGGGTTCTAATTTCATTGTTTTATATGTACCTATTCGGTATTCTCAACACCACTTATTGAAGAGAACTTTTTCCATTTTGTATTCTTGCCTCCTCCATCATAGGTTAATTGATAATAAGTGTGTGGTTGCTTTCTGGGCTTTCTATCCTGTTCCATTGATCTATGTGTCTGTTTTTGTACCAGTACCATGGTGGCTTAATTATTGTAGCTTTGTAGTATAGTCTGAAGTCAAGGAGCATGATTTCTCCAGCTTCACTCTTCTTTCTCAAGATTATTTTGACTATTCAGTGTCTTTTGTGTCTCCATACAGATTATGAAATTTTTTTCTAGTTCTGTGAAAGATGAAGGATGTAGTTGGTAATTTGATAGGGATTGCCTTTGAATCTGTAGATTGCGTTGGGTCATATGGTCATTTTAACAATACTGATTCTTTCAATCCAAGAGTAACATATATATTTTCATCTGTTTATGTCCTCTTAAGTTTCTTTCATCACCATCTTGACTTCCTGGAGTACGGGTCTTTTGCTTCATTAGATAGGTTTATTTCTAGGTATTTTCTCTTTTTTTGATGTGATGATAAATGGGATGATCTCTGTACTTTCTCTTTCTGATCTTTTGCTGTTAATGTGTAGAACTGAAACAGATATCTGTGTATTAATTTTGTATCTGGAAACTTTAGCAAATTCATTGATGAGCTCTAGTAGTTTTCTGGGAGCATCTTTAGGATTTTCTATGTATAGCATCATGTCATCTGCAAAGTGACAGTTTTACTTCTGTTCCAATTTGGATTGCTTTTATTTCTCTCTCTTCTTTGATTGCTGAGACAGTGAACATCCTGTCTTGTTCCTGATCTTAGAGAAAATGCTTTCAACATTTCACCATTGATTATGATGTTAGCTGTGGGTTTGTCATATATGGCCTTTATTATGCTGAGTTATGTTCCCTTTATGCCTGCTTTCTGAAGAGTTTTTATCATAAATGGATGTTGCATTTTATCAGGAGTTTTTCTGCATCTATTGAGGTGACCACATGGCTTTTATACTTAAATTTGTTAATATAGTATATCACATTGATGGATTAGTGGATATTGAAGAATCCTTGCATTGCTGGGATAAATCCCATTTGATCATGGTGTATGATCCTTTTAATGTATTGTTGCATTCATTTTGCTAGTATTTTGTTGAAGATTTTTGCATCTGTTTATCAGTGATACTGTTTTGTAATTTTTTGTGATATCTTTATCTGCTTTTCATACCAGATGGCTTCATAGAGGGGCTTCTCCGGTGGCTCAGTGATAAAGAATCCACCTGCAGTACAGGAGGCACAGGAGACACAGGTTCAATCCCTGGATTGGGAAGATCGCCTGGAGAAGGGCATGGCAATCCACTCTGGTATTCTTACCTGGAGGGTCCCTTGGACAGTAGAGCCTGGTGGACTACAGTCCACGGGGCTGCAAACAGTCAGTCATGACTGAAGCAATTTAGCACATGCACAGCCTCATAAAATGAATTCAGAAGTGTTCCTTCCTCTGCAATTTTTTTGAAATAGTTTCAGAAAGTTAGGTACTAACTTTTCTTTAAATGTTTGGTACAATTCACTTGTGAAGAGATCTGGTCCTGGACTTTTGTTTATTAGGAATTTTTAAATTATGGATTCAGTTCTAGTAGTTGGTCTGTTCATATTTTCTATTTACTCATTGTTAAGTCTTGGGAGATTGCTCATTTCTAATAATTTATCCATTTCTTCTAGCCTGTCCATTTTATTGATATATAGTTGCTTGAACTAGTTTTTTATGATCCTTTGTATCTTTATGGTACCTGTTGTAACTTCTCATTTTTCATTTCTGATTTTATTAATTTGGGCCCCCTCCCATTTTTTCTTGATAAGCCTGGCTATAGGTTTATCACTTATGTTTACCTTTTCAAAGAACTAGCCTTTAGTTTTACTTATCTTTTCTATTTTTTTCTTAGACTCTATCTCATTTATATCTTCTCTAATCTTTATGAATTCTTTTCTTCAACAAACTTTGGGTTTTGTTTGTTCTTCTTTCTCTAGTTGCTTTAGGCATAAGGTTAAATTGTTTACTTGAGATTTTTCTTGTTTCCCAAGGGAAGCTAAAAACTTCCCTTTTTAGAACTGCTTTTGCTGCATCCCATAGGGTGTGGGGGCTTCACTGGTGGCTCAGACAGTAAAGAATTTGCCTGTAATGCAGGACACCTGGATTCAGTCCCTGGGTCAGAAAGATCCCTTGGAGAAGGAATGGCTACCCACTCCAGTATTCTTGCCTGGAAAATCCCATGGACAGAGGAAACTGGCAGGCTACAGTACATGGGGTCACAAAGAGTTGGACACAACTGAGCAACTAACACACACACATAGGGTATGGGTTGTCATGTTTTCACTCATTTGTCTCTAGGTATTTTTTATTTCCTGCTTAACTTTTATAGTGATCCATTCATTATTTGCTAGCCTATTGTGTAGCCTCCAAGAATTTGGGGTTTTGCAGTTTTTTCTCTTTTAGTTTATTTCTAGCCTCATATTTTGACATAATTTAAATTTTCTTAAATTTACAGAGGCTTGCTTTGTGGCTCATGTGATCTATCCTGGAGAATGTCCCACGTGTACTTAAAAAGAATGTGCATTCCACTGCTCTTGGATGGGATGCTCTATTCAGTTCAGTTCAGTTCAGTCGCTCAGTCGTGTCTGACTCTTTGCTACCCCATGAGTCGCAGCACGCCAGGCCTCCTTGTCCATCACCAACTCCCAGAGTTTACTCAAACTCATGTCCGTCAAGTCGGTGATGTCATCCAGCCATCTCATCCTCTGTCGTCCCCTTCTCCTCCTGCCCCCAATCCCTCCCAGCATCAGAGTCTTTTCCAATGAGTCAACCCTTCGCATGAGGTGGCTAAAGTACTGGAGCTTCAGCTTTAGCACCATTCCCTCCAAATAACTATCACTAAAGTCAGTCTGATCTAAAGAACACCCAGGACTAATCTCCTTTAGAATGGACTGGTTGAATCTCCTTGCACTCCAAGGGAGTCTCAAGAGTCTTCTCCAACACCACAGTTCAAAAGCATCAATTTTTCGGCTCTCAGCTTTCTTCACAGTCCAACTCTCACATCCATACATGACCACTGGAAAAACCTTAGCCTTGACTAGACAGACCTTTGTTGGCAAAGTAATGTCTCTGCTTTTCAATATGCTGTCTACGTTGGTCATAACTTTCCTTCAAAGGAGTAAGTGTCTTTTAATTTCATGGCTGCAATCACCATCTGCAGTGATTTTGGAGCCCAAAAAATAAATTCTGACACTGTTTCCACTGTTTCCCCATCTACTTCCCATGAAGTGATGGGACCATATGCCATGATCTTTGTTTTCTGAATGTTGAGCTTTAAGCCAACTTTTTCACTCTCCACTTTCACTTTCATCAAGAGGCTTTTGTGTTCCTCTTCACTTTCTGCCATAAGGGTGGTGTCATCTGCATATCTGAGGTTATTGATATTTCTCCCAGCAATCTTGATTCCAGCTTGTGCTCTGTCAGTTCAGTTCAGTTCAGTTCAATTCAGTTCAGTCGCTCAGTCGTGTCCAACTGTTTGTGACCCCATGAATTGCAGCACGCCAGGCCTCCCTGTCCATCACCAACTTCCGGAGTTCACTCAGACTCACGTCCATCGAGTCAATGATGCCATCCAGCCATCTCATCCTCTGTCGTCCCCTTTTCTTCCTGCCCCCAATCCCTCCCAGCATCAGAGTCTTTTCCAGTGAGTCAACTCTTCGCATGAAGTGGCCAAAGTACTGGAGTTTCAGCTTCAGCATCATTCCCTCCAAAGAACTATCACTAAAGTCAATCTGATCTAATATGTCATTTAAGGCCTGTGATTCCTTGTTGATTTTCTATTTGGATGACCTGTTCATTAATGTAAATGAGGTGTTAGAGTCTCCCATTATAATAGGGCTGCCCTGGTAGCTCAGTGGATAAAGAATCCGCCTGCAATGTGGAGACATGGATTTGATTCCTGGGTTGGGAAGATCCCCTGGAGAAGGGAACGGCTACCCACTTCATTATTCTGGCCTGGAGAATTCCATGGACAGAGGAGTTTGGCAGGCTACCGTCCACAGGGTCACAAAGAGTCAGATACAACTGAGTGAGTTTCACTACTCCTACTGCTAACTGTGTTACTGTCAGTTTCTCTGTTTATATCTGTTAACATGCATGTTATGTGTTGCGATGCTATGTTAGATACATATATATTTTAAATTATATCTTTTTCTTGATCCTTTGATCATTATATAGTGTCCTTCTTGGTCTCTTGTGACAGTCTTTATTTTATTTTATTTTTTTTTAATTTTTTTTTTAATTTATGTTAGATGTGGCGGGTCTTTGTTGCTATGTATGGGCTTCTCATCGCGTGGCTTCTCTTATTGCTGAGCGCGGGCTCGGTTCTTGCGGTGCTCAGGCTTAGCTGGTCTGCAGCATGTGGAATCTTCCCGGAGCAGGAATCAAACCCACGTCCCGTGTGTTGGCAGGCAGACTCTTAACCACTGCGCCACCAGGGAAGTCCGACAGTCTTTATTTTAAAGTCTATTTGTCCAATATAAATATTGCTACTCCAGCTTTCTTTTGATTTCCATTTGCATGCAATACATTTTTCCACTCCCTCATTTTTTTTCTTTTTAATTTAGATCGGGATTTTTTTTTTTATTCATTGCTGATTTAAAATGACTAATCAGAATAAAAATTAAAAGTCTGTCTAGAGGTTGGGGTGTCTCCTATTTATAAAGGTTAGAATTCAGGTATCCCTTCTACCCATCACCATACCGAGGTGGACCCCCAAGGAACACCTGGAGGGGCCTAGGTCTACCACTCCTTCTCTATCCCATTTTTGGCATGTGTCCATCCCCTCACTTTCAATCCATATGTGTCTCTAGATCTGAAGTGAGTTTCTTATGCAGCATATATGTGGGTCCTATTTTTGTATCCATTAAGCCACCTATGTGTTTTGTTTGGAGCATTTAGTCTGTTCACATTTAAGCTAATTATTGCTATGTATGTTCCTATTGCCATTTTGTTAATTGTTTTAAATTTGTTTTTCATGTTCTTTTCTCCCCTTCTTTTGTTCTCTTCACTTGTGATTTTATGACTATCTATAGTGTATGTTCGGAGAAGGCAATGGCAACCCACTCCAGTACTCTTGCCTGGAGGATCCCATGGATGGAGGAGCCTGGTGGGCTGCAGTCCATGGGGTCGCTAAGAGTCAGACACGACTGAGCAGCTTCACTTTCACTTTTCACTTTCATGCATTGGAGAAGGAAATGGCAACCCACTCCAGCGTTCTTGCCTGGAGAATCTGAGGGACGGTGGCTGCCGTCTATGGGGTCGTACAGAGCCGGACACGACTGAAGCAACTTAGCAGCAGCAGCATAGTGTATGTTTGGATTCCTTTTACTCTTTTGTGTATATATCTATTACAGATTTTTGTTTTGTTGTTACCATGAGATTTTTGTATAGCAGTGTGCATAGAGACGTGTGTGTGTATACACACATCTTCCCTTGTGGCTCAGTTGGTAAAGAATCCGTCTGCAATGTGGGAGACCTGGGTTCAATCCCTGAGTTGGGAAGATCCCCTGGGGAAGGGGAAAGCCACTCCAGTATTCTGGCCTGAAGAACTCTATGGACTGGATAGTCCATGGGATCACAAAGAGTCAGACACGGCTGAGCCACTTTCACTTTCACTTCACTTCATATATATGTATATATGTGTGTGTGTATATGTATATGTGTGTGTGTGTGTGTGTGTGTGTGTGTGTGTGGTTTAGTCACTAAGTTGCGTCCGACCCTCGTGACCCCATGGACCGTAGCCCGCCAGGCTCCTCTGTCCATGGGATTTCCCAGGCAAGAATACTGGAGTGGGTTGCCATTTCCTTCTCCAGACAAATACACAGGCCATTATAAAGGGTCATAAGTTTCATTGAAAAAAGATTCTTAATTGAAAACAATGCCAGCATGTGCGTGTGTCTGTGTGTGCCTGTGAGAGAGAGGTGCCAACTTTGGATGGCTAGAAGAGGTTTCTCTGAGAAGATGACATTTGATATGAGACCTGAAGCAGCTGGACAAGAGCTCCACAGGCCCTTGGGCTAGAGAGGGAATGCACAAGGAGTCAAAGAAGGCCTGGGTGATATGGGGTAGTGACTGAGCAAGAAAGGGGTGAGAAGTAGGTGGAAGAGGCCCACAGAATAAATAAATATATATATACACACACATATATATACACACACACTTGTTGTAGGTGTCTGCTCTCTTCATTTCAAATGCATTTTAGATACCTTGCATTTGTACTCTTGTCCCTTCATGATTACTGTTTTTGATATTATATTTTGTGTCTAACTATTTCATGTATCCCTTAACTGCTTATTGTGGATATAAATGATTTTACTACTTTTGCCTTTTAGCCTCCCTGTTAGCTTTGTGTGTGGATGATTTCCCACTTTTAGTGTATGTTTGCCTTTACCAGTGAGCTTTTCCATTCATAACTTTCTTGTTTCTAGTTGTGGCCTCTTCTTTTCTGCCTAGAGAATATCCTTTAGTGTTTCTTATAAAGCTGATTTAGTGGTGCTGAATTGTTTCAGCTTTTCCTTGTCTGTAAAGCATTTGATTCCACTATCAAATCTGAATGAGAGTCTTCCTGGGTAGAATATTCTAGATTGTAGGTTTTTCATTTTGAGTATGTCATGCCACTCCCTTCTAGCCTGCAGAGTTTATGCTAAAAAAATCAGTTGATAGCTTTATGGGAGTTCCCTTGTATGTTGTTTCTTTTCTGTTGTTGCTTTTAATATTCTCTTTTTATTTTCCACTCTTGTCAGTTTGCTTGCTATGTGTCTTGGTGTGTTCCTCTGCAGGTTAAACCTGTATGGGACTCTCTGGTCTTTTTGAAGTTGGGTGACTGTTTCCTTGCCCATTTGGGCAATTTTTCAGCTACTACCTCTTCAGATATTTTCTCAGGTCCTTTCTCTCTCTCTTTTCCTTCTGAGACCCCTATAATATGAATATTATCACTCTTGTTGTTGTCCCAGAGGTCTCTTAAGCTGTCTTCATTTCTTTTCATTTTTTTTTCTTTTTCTGTTCAGCCATAGTGATTTCCACTACTCTGTCTTCCAGCTCAGTTATCCATTCTTCCTCATTTAGTCTACTATTGATTCCTTCTAGTGTACTTTTCATTCAGTTATTGTATCCTTCAATTCTATTTCATTGTTCTTTATATTTTCTAATTCTTTGTTTAAAAAAAACTAATTTATCACTCTGTGCATACATTCTCCACCTGAGTTCTTGGATCATCTTTATAATCAATACTCTGAACTCTTTCCCAGGTAGATTGTCTATATTCATGTCACTTAGTTTTTTTCTGAGTTTTGTATTGTTCCTAATCTGAAACATATTCCTCTTTCATCTAATTTTGTCAAAATTGCTATTTGTATGTTTATGTATGTGGAAGATTAGTTATGTTTCTCAACCTTGCTGGCCTTCTGTCCCAGTACTGCACTTTTCAAGGGCCAGGGGCCAGCTGTTCCAAGGGTAGTGCTTGGCCTGCATTCACAGATTAATTTTGTAGACATCAAGACCATAATTTTCTTGCTTCTGGTGTCTGTTTCCTGGTAGGTGAGACTGGTCCAGAGGCTTGTGCAGACTTCCTGGTGGGAGGGGCTCTTGCCTGCCCACTGATGGGTGAAGCTGAGTCTTGACCCTCTGCTGGGCAGAACTGTCCAAGTGCTTGTTTATAGTTGTCTGTATGTTCAGAGAGTCTTTAGGCAGCCTGTCTGCTGATGAATGGGAATATAGCCCCAATGACTTAGTTGCTTAGACTGAGGCATTTTAGCACTGGAGCCTTGACTGTTGGGTGGGGCCAGGTCTTGGTGCTAATGACCCAAGCAAGATGTCAGTCTCCAAGAGAATTCATGCAGAAGAATACTCTCCCCTATATGTACTCTTGCCTGGAAAATCCCATGGATGGAGGAGCCTGGTAGGCTGCAGTCCATGGGGTCGCTAAGAGTCAGACACAACTGAGCGACTTCACTTTCACTTTTCACTTTCATACATTGGAGAAGGAAATGGCAACCCACTCCAGTACTCTTGCCTGGAGAATCCCAGGGACGGGGGAGCCTGGTGGGGTTCTGTCTATGGGGTCACACAGAGTTGGACATGACTGAAGCAACTTAGCAGCAGCCTATGTCCATAACCAGTGTCTATGCCCCCAGAGTGAGCCATGTCCAACCCCTGCTTCCCCAGAGACCTTGCAAGACTAGCAGGTACGTGTGGCCCAAGCTCTTATGAAATTACTGCTTTTGTCCTTGTTCCTGGTGCATGTGAGTTTTTTTGTATGCCCTTTAAGAGTAAAGTCTCTTTTCCCCCTATCCCATGGAGTTCTTGCAGTCTAAGCCTGCCAGCCTTCAAAGTCAGCTGCTCTGGGGACTCCTCTTCCCTGTGCCAGATCCCCTGGCTGGGGGGCTTGACATGGGTTTCTGAACTCTCACTTCTCTGGAAGAACCTCTGTAATACAATTTTCTCCAGTCTTTGGGTTGCTCACTGAGGGATATGGGGTTTGATTATATTGCAAGACCACCCCTCACACCTGTCTCACTGTGTTTCCTTCTTTATGTCTTTAGTTGTAAAAGATCTTTTCTGGTAGGTTTCAGACTTTTTCTTTTTTTTAATATTAATTTCTTTATTTTAATTGGAGGCTAATTACTTTACAATATTGTATTGGTTTTGCCATACATCAACATGAATCCGCCACGGGTGTACACATGTTCCCCATCCTGAACCCCCCTCCCACCTCCCTCCCCATACCCTCCCTCTGGGCCATCCCAGTGCACCAGCCCCAAGCATCCTGTATCCTGCATCAAACCTGGACTGGCGATTCATTTCATACATGATATTATACATTTTTCAATGCCATTCTCCCAAATCATCCCACCCTCTCCCTCTCCCACAGAGTCCAAAAGACAGTTCTATACCTCGGTGTCCCTTTTGCTGTCTCTCATACAGGGTTATCATTACCATCATTCTAAATTCCATATATATGCGTTAGTATACTATTGGTGTTTTTCTTTCTGGCTTACTTCACTCTGTATAATAGGCTCTAATTTCATCCACCTCATTAGAACTGATTCAAATGTATTCTTTTTAATGGCTGAGTAATACTCCGTTGTATATGTACCACAGCTTTCTTAACCATTCATCTGCTGTTGGACATCTAGGTTGCTTCCATGTCCTGGCTATTATAAACAGTGCTGCAATGAACATTGGGGTACACGTATCTCTTTCAATTCTGGTTTCCTTGGTGTGTATGCCCAGCAGTGGGATTGCTGGGTCATAAGGCAGTTCTTTTTCAACAATGATTGTTCTGCAGATTGTTGTGATTTTGGTGTGCTCATGAGAGGAGGTAAGCTTAGGATCCTTCTATTTCACCATCTTAACCTACTTTAGGTTAAATTTGGAGCCAGATTCCAGCAGCAGGGACTTCAGCAAGGATGACAAAGCTAGGAATCCATCACAGCATGACTGGTAGGAAAGTCAGCTCCCAGCTGCTGATGATACTTTCTGATGTTAATCCCAACATCTGTGCCACCTAATCACTAATGTCTGTTGACTATGTTTTCCTATATGAGTTGAGACTTTTGTGATTCTTTGTGTGCCAGTTAATTTTTATTTCTATCCTTGATATTTTCAACAATGCTTCATGAGACTCTCCATCTTATTTATATCTTCTCTGTGGGTTGTGGGTCCAATGTCAGGTATAAAGTCTTTGCAGTACTATTACAGTCTCTCTGTGTATATGTTATCATATACACAGCTCACACCTGGTTAGGAATGTACTCATTAGCATGGTAAAGAACCTGCCTGCCAATGCGGGAGACATAAAGAGATGCAGGTTGAATCCCTAGGTCAGGAAGATTCCCTGGAGGCGGGCATGGCAACCAGAATTCTTGCCTGGAAAATCCCCTGGATAAAGGGACATGGCAGGCTACAATCCATAGTGTCACAAAGAGTCAAACATGACTGAAGCGACTTAGCCCTCACCTATGCACATACTAATGAGATCCATATGTGCAAACAAGAGTTAACACAAGGGATAAACACAAGAGTTCATAAAAAACTTATGGTATCACTTTCTTGTTCCTCTCTGTTATTATCTCCCAAGCATTCTGGTTCCCTATGATTCCAATTTTTAGTCCTCCTTCCGGAAATCACCTGCTTTCATGACTGAGCCACAACCAAGTGGCAGGAAGACAGAGTGGTAAAAAGCAGTTGAGTTTGGTTATGTCTTCCCTGGTGGCTCAGAGGGTAAAGCGTCTGCTTGCAATGCGGGAGACCTGGGTTCGATCCCTGGGTCATGAAGATCCCCTGGAGAAGGAAATGGCAACCTACTCCAATACTCTTGCCTGGAAAATCCCACGGACAGAGAAGCCTGGTCAGACATGACTGAGCCACTTCACTTCACTTCATGTCTATTTTGAAGCATGAATCCATTGAATTGAGAAGTTTCCCCTCCTTACAGGAAAAACTGGGATTGCCCCTACTACACTTTCTCAGAGCTTTAGGGATTTTCCCTTTTCCACTCTTCAAGCCAAAACTGGAAAGTTTTTCTTTAATCTTATTCTGTCTGCTATGCAGTGCTCAGTTGAATGCTTTGGATTGCTTTTCAGTTCAGACTATGGGATACATAGGAGAAGGCAATGGCACCCCACTCTGGTACTCTTGCCTGGAAAATCCAGTGGACGGAGGAGTCTGGTAGGCTGCAGTCCATGGGGTCGCGAAGAATCGGACATGACTGAGCGACTTCACTTTCCCTTTTCACTTTCATGCATTGGAGAAGGAAATGGCAACCCACTCCAGTGTTCTTGCTTGGAGAATCCCAGGGACGGCAGAGCCTGGTGGGCTGCCATCTTTGGGGTCGCACAGAGTCGGACACAACTGAAGCGACTTAGCAGCAGCATGGGATACATAAGTGAAAATGGTAAACTCAACCATTTAAAGTTCAGTGGCACTTTAAATTATGGTGTTCTTCCTGTTCCAACTTCTGCTGTTTACCTTTTAGTAGTTTTACAGGTTTAATAATTGAGTTCAGTAGGAGATAATGGGTATGTGTGCTTATTTCATCATATCTGGAAGCTAGAGATGTGTTTCTTTTTTCCCTCTGTTCATGAGCTTCAGCTATGTCTATTAATTATGAAAAAAAATTTTTTTAATTTAGGAACTCTACTTTAAACATAAAAGTAGGCAATGGGAAGAAGACACTATATAGCCAACATAAGAACAGAGCTAGTATAAAATGTTTTAAGGATATAGTTACAAGAAACGTTATTTATCTGTGTAAATATATAAGAAAACTTAAGATCTAAGAAATTTCTAAGGATAAGGCTAAATGCATAGTGTAAATTCTGGCTCCTCTTTCTAGGTAAAAAGTATACATCAAAAGATGTCTCCTAATGAAATCAGCCATATACTGTCTACTTTTGACCTGCTAGAAAAGCGTGATACATTTTCAAAGTCACTGAGTGGAGGAATGAAGCGCAAACTCTCCATCATTATAGCACTTTTAGGAGGCTCCAAGGTATTAAGGAAGAAAGAATAGGGGAAGGCAGGGAGAGGGGACACTAAAAATGGATTTCTGACATCCGGTCTAGAAAGCTGACAAAAACCTGAGAGTTGGTATGAATCGTAAAGGAACATTGGCAATAATGATCAGAGGAAATTGGCAGTCTTGGCTCAATTGTTTAGTTTGGGATTGCTTTTACTACTATTTTTAGTCTAGACTTTGTCTTCACTTAAAAGTGTTCCCCTTAAATAGTAAATTATCCGATGTGTACTATAGCATCAATTTTCAATGGTTATGAAATTGTTCTTCTGGCTTTTAGGTAGTGATACTTGATGAACCAACATCTGGAATGGACCCAGTTTCAAGGAGAGCCACCTGGGACATCCTTCAGCAATTTAAACATGATCGTACAATCTTACTGACCACTCACTACATGGATGAAGCTGACATCCTGGGTGACCGAATTGCCATCATGGTCAAGGGGACCCTGCAGTGCTGTGGCTCTTCAATCTTCCTGAAAAAAACATATGGTCTCTCTCGCTTTGATTATTCTTAGGATATTGATTCCTTAAAAATATTCCTCTAATGAGATTTTAATGATATTTTTCTAAACACCAAAAGCTTCAATGACTTCCTCTGTCTTATTAATTAGATGGCAACTATTCTAATTAGTTTTTCTGGCCCTTTACAATCTACATATTCCTAATACATTCTTACTTTTTCCTCAAATACATAGCTTTAGACTCAGGAAATGCTTTTATCAACCTATAAAGGCCATGCTTATTTCTCCCATTTTGCATGTACTAACAGTTTTCTTTGTCTTTAAAATGCAATTGTGTGCTCAGATGCATTTCTTTCATTGAGTGATTGGTTGAGAAGAGAAACTAGAGCAATCAATTGTTTATGAGCCTCTTTTCTCATTTGCCAAACCAATATGAAATCCCCAGTGTGACAAGATAACTCTGGATGTAGTGTAGAATGAAAGAATCATGTCAGTGTAATAATACAGTCCTTGACTTTGATAAAACTTTTTTAGGAGATAAAATTGATAATGAAGGCTAAAATTACAGTCCTAGGGTATAGAGTATAATTGTAGGGTATAAATATAAATGAAAATAATTAAGGATGAATTCCTTCTTCATTTATTCACTATTTAATTCATTTAACTAACCTTAACTATTTCCTCTACACTGGTTACTATGGTATCCAGTTTATGCAGTATATTTAATACTCAAAACAACAACTTCATTTTATAGAATTAAAAAACTGTGGCCCAGATAGTCATAGTTATATATCCATTTAGTTCAAAGTTTATGATCACCTTATAGGTTTGAGTTCTATAAGGATTACCATATCTAGGCCCTTCCCTGATGGCTCAGATGGTAAAGAATCTACCTGCCAATTCAGGAGACCCAGGTTCAGTCCCTGGGTCAGGAAGATCCCCTGGAGAAGGAAATGGCAATCCACTCCAGTACTCTTGCCTGGAGAATTCCATGGATAGAGGAGCCTGGCAGGATACAGTTTATGGGGTCACAAAGAGACAGACACAACTGAGCAAATAACACTAGGGACCTTTATCACAAGTGGGGGAAGGGAAGATATCTAATTTAGATTTATGCCATTTGAATTGGTGATGCCTGAGTTAAGATCCACATGATTTAAACAGTATGCTTTTGATAATTTATCATGCTTTCTAATAACATTCACTAATTGTACTAGTTATTGTAAAATAATACATAGTATGTAACTAGATATTTTAAAGATATAATACTTTGAGACATTCAGGTCCTTTCTTATAGTTAATGAAGTGAAATGATGTGAAAGTCATTCAGTTGTGTCTGACTCTTTGTGAACCTGTGGACTATACTGTCCATGGAATTCTCCAAGCTAGAATACTGGAGTGGGTAACATTTCCCTTCTCCAGGGGATCTTCCCAATCCAGGGATCAAACCCAGGTCTCCTGCAGGTCTCTTGCATTGTAGGTGGATTCTTTACCAGCTGAGTCACAAGGGAAGCCCAAGAATACTGGAGTGGGTAGCCAATCCCTTCTCCAGCAGATCTTCCTGACCTAGGAATTGAACCGGGGAATCCTGCATTGCAGGCAGATTCTTTACCAACTGAGCTACCAGGGAAGCCCCTTCTTATAGTTGCTAAGCCTTAAATAAACTTAAACTGAACTTACATTTTACTCAAAAACCTAGTATTTGTGTTCAGTTCTTTGATAGTATAGGAAATTCCATCAAAAATCAGCATTCAGCTCTCACTAATTACCTTGCATCTCTTCAGAAGAAGATATTTTCTGTTGATTCAGGTCCTAAGAGGACAAGACAATTGAGAAATTTATTGTGTCATGATTCCTGAAAAGTGAAAAATAATATTATTTGCATATGATTTTTGTAATAGCTTTGGTTTCTAAAGCTAGTAAATAATGGATAAGTTTATTTTTTTATTCTAAATACAACCTTTCATCTGTTTTATTTTTTTAACTTTTTATTTTGTATTGGGGTATACTTTATTAACAATGTTGTGATGGTTTCAGGTAAACAGAGAAGGGACTCAGCCATACATGTATCCATTCTCCCCAAACTCCTTTCCCATGTGTTAAACAGTAGGTCCTTGTTGGTTACCCATTTTAAATATACAGTGTGTACATGTCCATCCCAAATTCCCTAACTATCCCTTCCCCTTAGCAATCACAGGTTCATTCTCTAAGTCTGTGTGTCTCAGTTTTGTAAGTAAGTTCATTGGTATCATGAAATGCATACATACAAAAGTGATGGTATTTTCCTCAAATTCCAAAAAAATAGTTCTTCTATATAAGCAAAGCACTAATGAAGAATAATAGTTCTCTGATTTTTTAAGGTTTTCTCAGGCGTTCCATGGATCTCTGTCTACAATTTAACAACATTCCTTCAACGTTTCATATCTTCCTCTCTGCTTTATTTTTTATAATACCATATATATTTCAACTTAGTCCTCTTAATTATCTGTCTCCTTTGACTAGAAAGTAGCTCTTATGAAGGCAGGAATTTTTACCTGCTTTGTTCACTGCTCTATCCCCAGGTTCAAGATTAGTGCTTAATACATGATGGACAGTCAGTGATAATAAAAGAATATTTATCAAGATAACAGTTTTAAAACTAAGTAGCCACATAACAGGGGCCTTTCTTCATATATCTACTATATCTGGTTGTATACACTAGATTATTATTATTCACTGAGAAAGTGATTGAAATTATAGAGGAAGTTGCTGTTCATTCAGTGTCTTCGTTCTTAGAATAACATTTAGAAGTTTTAGGTGTGAGGCTCCTCTGAGTCCTAACAGAATGTCTGTGACGTATCATGTCTTCTTCCTTGTGGACCTAGGTAACTGAATCATGGAGAGCAAAATTTGCTCTTAAAAGGAGATGAAAAGTGTAAAACTACTTCATTTGGTCTTCTAAATGGTTTCTCTCAGGTGCTGGATATCACATAGTCATGGAGAGGGAATCACATTGTGATCTTGGAAAGATCTGTGCAATTATTGAGTCTCATATTCCAGATGCCATTTTGGAGAGCTCTCTTGGAGCTGAATTATCATTTATCCTACCCAAAGAGCATGCACACAGGTATAGTTTTAGAGAGTCCTAGATGAATGGTTTGGGTGACCAGAAATCATTTTAATTTTTAGGGTTTAGTAAGTTTAGTGAATCAGGCTACAGTTCGTGGAGTTGCAAAGAGTCAGACATTACTTAGCGTCTACACAACAACAAAAGCTTCACCAGTAGTATTTTACTAACAAACCAAGTATCCAGTTTATAGCTGTCATTTGCCAACTACAGTTGAGTTCACAGCTGAAGATTTCTCTCACTGTACAAAAGATTGCTTTGTAAGTTCAAGTTCATTCAAAATATTAATATTTTTCTTTCCATTTTTCTTTTGTGGGGGGCACAGTGGGAGGAAGGTTTACAACCTAGTATTTATAACTTCTTGGTTAATAAGGGATAACTAATGGTATGGTCCTTATGGTATATAAATTTTATGTGGTGAATAAAGTCTAGGGAAATATTAAGGAGATGAAAAAAAGCAGCTTAAACAGCAACTCTTGGAGCAAGGGTGACAATAACACTGAAAAAAATAGGAATTTGATTGCAGTAGATAGCCAAATTAATTATAGAGAAGAGACACTGATGATAATTCTACCTGGGATTCCCATCTGTGTGTCTCTCCTCTATAATTAATTTGGCTAACTACTGGGAAATGAACAAATAGTCACACAGATTAATATCAACATATATGATGTGGGTTTCTGGGCCATGGACAGTGAGTTTATCTAACATATAAAATATGTGTCATGAAGTTAGGAAAGACTATATTTGTTCACAATAAAGTTTTTTTTTTTTAATAAGATAATTGTAGACCAACTATTGAAAGAGAAAGAACTACCAGAATTAGATGTCAGTAACCTGTGTAATTGACAGAATAGGTCACTATAGTAGGAAAAGAATAAAAATGACATGGAGACACATGACAAATCATCATAGGAAGCAGGGTCAGACTGAACTAAGAAACAAGAATAAAACCGATATCCAAGCTGGGTAAAGTTAGATGGAAATAGAATTTAACTAAAATACAGAGAAAATTTAGCAGATGGAGAGTGTTTAGTCCACCACCTCCGAGGCTGATCATTTATATTCTTGATAGTCCTTCACTGTGAATGAGAGTATTTAAGAAGTGGATGGGTTTCTGGAGATCTTTTGAACCTAAAGAAAGTGAAAGTGAAGTCGTGTCTGACTCTTTGCGACCCCATAGACTGTAGCTTACCAGATTTCTCCTTCCGTGGGATTTTTCAGGCAAGAATACTGGAATGGGTTGCCATTTCCTTCTCCAGGAGATCTTCCCAACCCAGGGATTGAACCCAGGTCTCCCACATTGTAGGCAGACGCTTTACCATCTGAGCCACCAGGGAAGTCTTTGAACCTAAAACTGTTCATTCTTCCTTGGTAATACTGTTCTTTAGGATCCTTAATATAACTACTCCACAAGTAGCAAAGCTTCCATACAATTCACCTACCTATTTGATTAAATCTTTCTTTCTTGTTACCCAGTTTGTACTTCAGTAACCACATTTTTTGTCATTTAGTGACTTACACCTCCTGTAATTTGAACTCTTTTCCCATTTGATGCAGGAACCACATGTGAATAAATTAACTTTTATCAACTAGCTATAGTCCTTAATACTTATAGAAAATAATTTGATAATATTTTTAAAAAGACAAAAGAATTTATATCAAAGATCAAGTTTTAGTGCAGAGAAATTTGATAAAGTAAATATCTCTTTGTTATTTCCATTTGTTTCACAATAAGCATTACAGAATAAAGAGCTACTAAATATCTTTCCCATGGCCAACCAGAAATTATTATGGAACAAAACAATATTGAAAACACATCTAAAAACAAAAAGCTCTAATATCCTAATTTTAATTTACCCAAGGGAAATGTACAATTTGCCAATAAGCACATGAAAAGATGCTTGACATAACTACTCAGTAGGAAAGGCAAATAAAAAAAACAAATATTGGTAGCAATGTGGAAAATTGGAAACTTGTGTGTTGCTATTAGGTATATAAAATGGTATGTCTGCTATGGAAAACAGTATACTAGTTTCTCAAAAAGTTAAACATAGACTTACCACGTGATCACAGCAATTCCATTTCTAGCGTATACCCAAAATTTTTGAAAGCAGGAACTCAAGCAGACATTTGTACACCAATGTTCACAGCATTATTCACAAAATCCAAAAAGTAGAAACAACCCAAATGCCTGCTTATGAATGAATGGATAAGCCGCATGTTACATCTTCATACAACGAGTATTCAGCCTTAAAAAGAAATTAAATTCTGATACATGCTACAACACGGATGAACCTAGAAAAAAATTATGCTAAGTGAAATAAGCCAGACACAGAAAGGCAAATAGTGTATGATTCTAACTTATGTGAGGCACATAAAATAGGCAAATTAATTGAGACAGAAAATAAAGTGAAGTTGAGAAAATGGAGGAAGGGATGTATTTTAGGTTTATAAAATAGTTCTGGAAATGCATAGTGGTGATCATTGTGCAACATTGTGAGTGTATTTAATGCTGCTTGGATTTATTTTTTTTTTTCTTTTTTTATTTATTTTTTTTTTTTAAATTTTAAAATCTTAAATTCTTACATGCGTTCCCAAACATGAACCCCCCTCCCACCTCCCTCCCCACAACATCTCTCTGGGTCATCCCCATGCACCTGCCCCAAGCAAGCTGCACCCTACGTCAGACATGGACTGGCGATTCAATTCTTACGTGACAGTATACATGTTAGAATTCCCATTCTCCCAAATCGTCCCACCCTCTCCCTCTCCCTCTGAGTCCAAAAGTCCGTTATACACATCTGTGTCTTTTTTCCTGTCTTGCGTACAGGGTCGTCATTGCCATCTTCCTAAATTCCATATATATGTGTTAGTATACTGTATTGGTGTTTTTCTTTCTGGCTTACTTCACTCTGTATAATTGGCTCCAGTTTCATCCATCTCATCAGAACTGATTCAAATGAATTCTTTTTAACGGCTGAGTAATACTCCATTGTGTATATGTACCACAGCTTTCTTATCCATTCATCTGCTGATGGACATCTAGGTTGTTTCCATGTCCTGGCTATTATAAACAGTGCTGCGACGAACATTGGGGTACATGTGTCTCTTTCAATTCTGGTTTCCTCCGTGTGTATGCCCAGAAGTGGGTGCTTGGATTTAAATTTAAATGAATTTAACACTTAAAATGGTAAATTTAGTGTTTTATACATTTTACCACATAAAAAATTTAAAAAAAAAGGAAGAATACAATTGGACATAAAGTTATATATTAATTGGGAAAAAAGTAAGTGCTCATTTTTTTTTCCTGATTCCGTTTAATAGGAACTGTGATGGCAACCCACTCCAGTACTCTTGCCTGGAGAATCCCGTGGACAGAGGAGCCTGGTAGGCTGCAGTCCATGTGGTCGCTAAGAGTCAGACACGACTGAGCAACTTCACTTTCACTTTTCACTTTCATGCATTGGAGAAGGAAACGGCAACCCACTCCAGTGTTCTTGCCTGGAGAATCCCAGGGACGAGGGAGCCTGGTGCACTGCCATCTGTGGGGTCGCACAGAGTCGGACACGACTGGAGCAACTTAGCAGCAGCAGCAGCAGTGCTAGTATTTTCTAGACTTGTACTAATATTTTCCTTTCCTCTTCCTTCTCTCTTTCCAGGTTCGAAGCTCTGTTTAATGATCTGGAAATGAAAAAAGAAGAGCTAGGCATTGCCAACTTCGGTGCTTCAATCACTACAATGGAAGAAGTCTTCCTTAAGTGAGTGATAATGACCTTAAAAAAACTTACAAAACTTCTACCTCTAAAATCTTGCATCAGTTTGAGAGCAGACCCCACCCAGTTGGCATTGGAATAAAGTCATTGCAGTTACGGCTGTTAAAATTTATATATATATTATGCTATTGCATTTCTGTATTTTCAGGTGAGCCTATATGACGATGTTGAGCTTGGGCCCTGTTGTTTGTGGTAAAAGATTTAGGAGTCAGTCAAGAGACACAGTCTTCCCCTACAGCTCAGTCAGTAAAGCATCTGGCACACAATACAGTAGTCTGCTGGTAATGCAAAAGTGCACCCATAAAGCAAGAGACCTGGGTTGATTCCTGAGTGGGGATGATCCCCTGGAGAAGGAAATGGCAATCCACTCCAGCATTCTTGCCTGGGAAATACCATGGACAGAGGAACCTGGTGGGCTACAGTCCATGGGGTCACAATAGTCAGACACGACGTCACAAATAAACCACCCCCACCAAGAAAAATAAAAGATTAATATGTCTATGTCATCATAGGAAAAGTTCTAGTTTTAACTTTAAATGACTTTAAAATTAACTAGAAATGACTTTTAAATTTTGACCTAAGCATGTTTCTGTTGGGGAAGAAGAAATTTTCCTCCACCTTTCTAAGTGTTTCTGACTGGTCTAAGAATTAACTTGATGTGAGATAGAGCAGGAGAAAATCAAACAAAAGTTTAATAATATATATACATGGAAGAGACCCAGGAGCACTAAGTAACTAACTAAAATGGCAAAACCCTCACCTTAAATACCATCTTCAGCCCAAGACAAAAGATGTTGGGAGTAGAGGTTTTGGAATTCAAAAGGGAGGAAGACAATTCAAATGGAGCTGAAAAAAGCAAATGTTTGGTAAAAATACATTTGCTGGGCCAGGCAGAAACCATGGGACACAGAATAGACTCTAATCTATAGTCCCTGCCTGAGTTTCCTCCACACAGCTAACCTATATTCTTTGCAGATACCTCTCATAATAGCTCTATTCCTAGAAAAGGCCCTTTTTCAAAATATTTCAGGTAGCTTAGATGAAAGTATAAAGAAAGACTTCCTGAGTCTTTTAGGCTCAATTGTTTTCAGCTTGCCCACATGGAAAGAGACATTTTGGGGTGGCAAATTTTCCTCCCCTACATTTCTATAATTTATTTAATTTGTACGCAGTTTGTTTCTTGCACTGTGCAGAAGTGCAAAATGAAAATGCTCAGAGAATTCAGGCTGTTACCTAGCAAAGTCAGATGGTTACCAACCAAAGGTTTTACAAAATGCCCTTTTTTTGATAGGGTAATGACATAATTACATCTACATTTCATTCTCTCAGACTCAGGGATTTAAAATTGTCAGTGTCTGAGAGCTGACAGGGTAAATAAGTTCACAGAAGACTAATATATATAAATTAAAGGCTGTTTCATTAATTTATAATGAACCATAATAAGAATGATTTGTAATGATTATGGCCTCTTTGCCATTTAATGTCATCTTGTGTGTCTCTAGGCAAGCTGCATAGGGAGCAAAATGATAATAAGAAAGTTATTTTGTAAGACCAATTAGATCAAGCATCAGAAGGGCAGAGACCATGTCTGTTTTGTTCGCTAACTATACTTGGGGCCCCAAACAATACCTGCCACAGAATTTGATACTGCTCTTGAATGAATAAATGAATTAATTAATGTCATTTAAAACCATTATCTCCACAATAGATACTCTACCACCTTCTGGGAATTCCAAATTAAAACCTTGGACCATGACACCTAGGTTGTCTCTTCTATGGGTTAATATCATAGTCTGTTACAGAGTCTCCTTTCCAACCTTTTTATTTTCATTGTTTTATTGTGCTAAAATATACACGCATTTCACATTTTAAATACTTTTACATATACAGTTCTGTGGTATTTTACATTGTTGTGCAACCATCACCAATATTCATCACCAGAACTCTTTTCATCTTGTAAAACTGAGTATCTGTACCTATGAAACAATAACTCTCCATTCTTTCCTACCCCTGCCCTGGAAACAACCGTTATACTTTCTGCCTTTGTGATTTTTACTACTCTAAGTGGAACCACACAGTATTTTTCATTTTCTCACTGGTTTATTTCACTTGGCTTAATGTCCTCAAGCCTTATACATGATGTAGCATATTGAAGAATTTCCTTCCTTTTGGAAATTGAGTAGTATCCCATTGTAATGTATACAACACTTTGCTCATCCATTCATTGGTCAGTGGATGCTTATGTTGCTTCCAGATTTCGGGTATTATGAATAAATGCTGCTTTGAATGTCATATAAAATAATCTTTGAGACCCTGCTTCCAATTCCTTTTGGAATATGCCCAGAAGTGGAAATGCTGGATCATACAGTAATTCTGTTTTTTTCACAGTGAGGAGAAAAGTTTTTTTTTTTTGATACAATAAAGTTCAAATAAAGTTCAAATAAAGTTCAAATAAATCAGTTCAGTCACTCAGTTGTGTGTGACTCTTTGCAACCCCATGGAATGCAGCATGCCAGGCTTCCCTATCCATCACCAACTCCCAGAGTTTGATCAAACTCATGTCCATCGAGTTGGTGATGCCATCCAGCCATCTCATCCTCTGTTGTCCCCTTCTCCTCCTGCCCCCAATCCCTCCCAGCATCAGGGTCTTTTCCAATGAGTCAGTTCTTTGCATCAGGTCGCCAAAGTATTGAAGTGTCAGCATCAGTCCTTCCAATGAAAAATGAGGACTGTTTTCCTTTAGGATTAACTGGATTGATCTCCTTGAAGTCCAAGAACTCTCAAGAGTCTCCTCTAACACCGCAGTTCAAAAGCATCAATTCTTCAACTCTCACCTTTCTTCATGGTCCAACTCTCACATCCATACATGACCACTGGAAAAACCATTACCTTGACTAGACAGACCATTGTTGGCAAAGTAATGTCTCTGCTTTTTAATATGCTGTTTTAACTTTTCTTCCAAGGAGCAAGCATCTTTTAATTTCATGGCTGCAATCACCATCTGCAGTGATTTTGGAGCCCAAAAAATAAAGTGTGACACTGTTTCCACTGTTTCCCCATCTATTTCCCATGGAATGATAGGACCAGGTGCCATGATCTTTATTTTTTGAGTGTTGAGTTTTAAGCCAGCTTTTTTACTCTCTTCTTTCACTTTCATCACGAGACTCTTCAATTCCTCTTCACTTTCTGCCATAAGGGTGGTGTTATCTTCATATCTGAGGTTACTGATATTTCTCCTGAAAATCTTGATTGCAGCTTGTGCTTCATCCAGCCTGGCATTTGGACTGATGCTAAAGCTGAAACTCCAGTACTTTGGCCACTTCATGAGAAGAGTAGACTCATTGGAAAAGACTCTGATGCTGGGAGGGATTGGAGGCAGGAGGAGAAGGGGACGACCCAGGATGAGATGGCTGGATGGCATCACTGACTCGATGGATGTGAGTCTGAGTGAACTGTGGGAGTTGGTGATAGACAGGGAGGCCTGGCATGCTGCGACTCATGGGGTCGCAAAGAGTCACACACAACTGAGTGACTGAACTGAACTAAACTGACTCTGCATATAAGTTAAATAAATAAGGTGACAATATTCAAACAAATAGAGGGAAGTTAAGTTAATAACTTTGATGATATTATGTTATATAAGGAGTTCAGTTCAGCTGACTTCTGTCGCTCATATGTGTCTGACTCTGGGACCCCATGGACTGCAGTACACCAGGCTTCCCTGTCCATCATGAACTCCTGGAGCTTACTCAAAACTCTTGTCCATTGAGTTGGTGATGCCATCCAACCATCTCATCCTCTGTTGTCCCCTTATAATCCTGCCTTCAATCTTTCCCAGCATCAGAGTCTTTTCAAATGAGTCAGTTCTTCCCATCAGGTGGCCAAAGTATTGGAGTTTCAGCTTCAGAAGTAAATGTTTTTCTGGAACCCTCTTGCTTCTTCAATGATCCAGTGTATATTGGCAATTTGATCTCTGGTTCCTCTGCCTTTTCTAATCCACCTTGAACATTTGGAAGTTCATGGTTCAAGTACTGTTGAAGCCTGGCTTGGAGAATTCTGAGTATTACTTTACTAGTGTGTGAGATAAACACAATTGTGCAGTAGTTTGAGCATTCTTTGGCTTTGCCTTTCTTTGGGATTGGAATGAAAACCGACCTTTTCCAGTCCTGTGGCCACTGCTGAGTTTTGCAAATTTGCTGGCATATTTGAGTGCAGCACGTTCACAGCACCATCTTTTAGGATTTGAAATAGCTCAATTGGAATTTCATCACCATTAGCTTTGTTTGTAGTAATGTTTCCTAAGGCCCACTTGACTGTGCACTCCAGGATGTCTGGATTTATGTGAGTGATCACACCATCATGATTATCTGGGTCGTGAAGACCTTTTTTATATAGTTCTTCTGTGTATTCTTGCCACCTCTTCTTATCTTCTGCTTCTGTTAGGTCCATACCATTTCTGTCCTTTATTGTTCCAATCTTTGCATGAAAATTTCCCTTGATATCTCTAATTTTCTTGAAGAGATCTCTAGTCTTTCCCATTCTATTGTTTTCCTCTCTTTCTTTTCACTGATCACTGAGGGAGGCTTTCTTAACTCTCCTTGCTATTCTTTGGAACTCTGCCTTCAAATGGATATATCTTTCCTTTTCTCCTTTACCTTTCGCTTCTTTTCTTTCATAGCTGTTTGTTAAGGCCTCCTCAACCATTTAGCCTTTTTGCATTTCTTTTTCTTGGGTATGGTCTTGATCACTGCCTCCTGTACAATGTCACTAACCTCCATCCATATAAGGAGTTAATATTTACCAAAATTCTCCAGAAGGACTGAGGGTATGCAAAACCTACATGGGTGAAGTGATTTTAATTAAATACATCTGGTAAAGTACATTAAGCTAAAATATGTGTAGATACAATCATACTCTCCAAGGAGACAAAATACTGAATACCACTAGAAAAATGAGTCAAATGCTAGAATAGGCACTCCATAAGAAAGGATAAATGGTTACTCTGTGAATCTTCTTTTACAACTGTTCAGTTCAGTTCAATTCAGTCGCTCAGTCATGTCCGACTCTTTGCGACCCCATGAAACACAGCACGCCAGGCCTCCCAGTCCATCACCGACTCCCGGAGTTCACTCAGACTCACGTCCATCGAGTCAGGGATGCCATCCAGCCATCTCATCCTCGGTCGTCCCCTTCTCCTCCTGCCCCCAATCCCTCCCAGCATCAGAGTCTTTTCCAATGAGTCAACACTTTGCATGAGGTGGCCAAAGTATTGGAGTTTCAGCTTTAGCATCATTCCTTCCAAAGACAACCCAGGGCTGATCTCCTTCAGAATGGACTGGTTGGATCTCCTTGCAGTCCAAGGGACTCTCAAGAGTCTTCTCCAACACCACAATTCAAAAGCATCAATTCTTCGGCGCTCTGCCTTCTTCACAGTCCATCTCTCACATCCATACCTGACTACTGTAAAAACCATAGCCTTGACTAGATGGACCTTAGTCGGCAAAGTAATGTCTCTGCTTTTGAATATGCTATCTAGGCTGGTCATAACTTTTCTTCCAAGGAGTAAGCGTCTTTCAATTTCATGGCTGCAATCACCATCTGCAGTGATTATGGAGGCCAAAAAAATAAAGTATGACACTGTTTTCACTATTGCCCATCTATTTCCCATGAAGTGATGGGACCAGATGCCACGATCTTTGTTTTCTGAATGTTGAGCTTTAAGCCAGCTTCTTTACTCTCCTCTTTCACTTTCATCAAGAGGCTTTTGAGTTCCTCTTCACTTTCTGCCATAAGGATTCAGTTCAGTTCAGTTCAGTCACTCAGTCGTGTCCGACTCTTTACGACCCCATGAATCGCAGCACGCCAGGCCTCCCTGTCCATCACCATCTCCCGGAGTTCACTCAGTCTCACATCCATTGAGCCCGTGATGCCATCCAGCCATCTCATGCTCTGTCGTCCCCTTCTCCTCCTGCCCCCAATCTCTCCCAGCATCAGAGTCTTTTCCAATGAGTCAACTCTGCATGAGGTGGCCAAAGTACTGGAGTTTCAGCTCTAGCATCAGTCCTTCCAAAGAAATCTTAGGGTTGATCTCCTTCAGAATGGACTGATTGGATCTCCTTGCAGTCCAAGGGGCCCTCAAGAGTCTTCTCCAACACCACAGTTCAAACGCATCAATTCTTCGGCGCTCAGCCTTCTTCACAGTCCAACTCTCACATCCATGCATGACCACAGGAAAAACCATAGCCTTAACTAGCAGACCTTAGTCGGCAAAGTAATGTCTCTGCTTTTGAATATACTATCTAGGTTGGTCATAACTTTTCTTCCAAGGAGGAAGCATCTTTCAATTTCATGGCTGCAGTCACCATCTGCAGTGATTTTGGAGCCCAAAAAAAATTAAGTCTGACACTGTTTCCACTGTTTCCCCATCTATTTCCCATGAAGTGATGGGACCAGATGCCATGATCTTTGTTTTCTGAATGTTGAGCTTTAAGCCAACTTTTTCACTCTCCTCTTTCACTTTCATCAAGAGGGTTTTTAGTTCCTCTTCACTATAGACTCACTAGCAGTCTGTTAGTGAAAGAAAGGGTTGTTTTAAAACTCAGAATGGCACCAGGCCCCTCATCCATAAGATGTATTTTGGGATAATCCTGGCACCAGACAAGTCATCCCGGGTGATAAAATGATTGACTTGAATCTTGTAGAAGGGCAGATTACCATACAAATAGTTTCATTTACATAGATTAGGGGAACAGTGTCTGAGTATAACAAAATGGTTTGTCAAATCAGTTCTGAGTCATTAGGCAGAACCGATTTGAAGACAGAGTCTGGGGTACATTAACATAGCTTAAGACAAACATTTCCATAAGAGGAATGCATTGGTTAACTCAAGGTTTGAGAATAGTTAACTTCAGGTGGAACCAGGTGTCATTATGTCAACACAGTATTTTAAGAGAAACTCTTTTTAAATTTGTATAGAGAAGGGAAAAAAAATAACATATATATATATATATATATATATATATATATCACTAGTTTGTTTCCTCTTGATGCTTAAGAGAGAGATTAAAAAAATGTCTGACACTTGCAGCTTATTTCCTCCATTTGGAGACCCCTGGCCTTCCTGCCTGTTACCCTCTCATATATGTACCACATCCTCTTTATCCATTTCTCAGTCAAACATTTAGTTTACTTTCATGTCTTGGCTGTTGTAAACAGTACTTCAGTGAACACTGGGGTGAATGTATCTTTTCAGATCATGTTATTCTCTGGATATATGCCCAGGAATGGGATTGTAGAGTCATTTTTTTTTTTTTTTTTTTGTAAGGAACCCTATGCTGTTCTCCATAGTGACTCTACCAATTTACATTCCCACCAGCAGTGTAGAAAGGTTTCCTTCTCTCCACACCCTTTCCAGCATTTATTGTTTGTGGATTTTTTGATGATAGTCATTCTGACTGATGTGAGGTGATATCTCATTGTAGTTTTGATTGGCATTTCTCTAATAATTAGCAGTGTTGAACATCTTTTTTTGTACCTACGGGCCATCTGTATGTCTTTTTTGGAGAAAAGTCTATTTAATTCTTCTGCCCATTTTTTGAGTGGGTTGTTTTTACGCTGTTCATGAGCTCTTTGCAAATTTTGGAGACTAATCCTTTGTCAGTCACATCATTTGCAAATATTTTCTCCCAATCTGTGGGTTGTCTTTTCATTTTGTTTATTGTTTCCTTCACTGTGCAAAAATTTTTGAGTTTAAATAGGTCAGATTTATTTATTTTGTTTTTATTTCCATTATTATAGGAGCTGGATTTTTAAAAAACTGTTGCTGTGGTTTATGTCAGTGAATGTTCACCTATGTTTTCCTCTAGGAGTTTTATAGTGTCTGGTCTCATATTTAGGTTTTTAATCCATTTTATTTTTGTGTCTGGAGTCAAATAATGATTTATTTTAATTTTTTACATGTGGGTGTCCAGTTTTTCCAGCAACATTGAAGAGACTGTCTTTCCAACATTGTGCAATCTTGCTTCCTTTGTAATAGATTAATTGGTCATCAGTGCACGGGCTTTTCTTCTGGATTTTCTATCGTATTCCATTGATCTATTTTCTATTTTTGTGCCAGTATCATACTGTTTAGATGACTTTAGCTTTGTAGTATAATCTGAAGTCAAGGAGCCTGATTCCTCCAGGTTTTTTTCTTTTTTAAGATTGCTTTGGCTATATGAGAGTTCCATAAAAACATCTACTTCTGCTTTATTGACTACACCAAAGCCTTTGACTGTGTGGATCACAATAAACTGTGGAAAATTCTGTAAGAGACAGGAATACCAGACCACCTGACCTGCCTCCTCAGAAATCTGTATGCAGGTCAAGAAGCAACAATTAGAACTGGACATGGAACAATAGACTGATTCCAAATTGGGAAAGGAGTACGTCAAGGCTGTATGTTGTCACCCTGCTTAATTAATGTATATGCAGAGTACATCATGAGAAATGCTGGACTGGATGCAGTACAGGCTGGAATCAAGATTTCCAGGAGAAATATCAGTTCAGTTCAGTCGCTCAGTCGTGTCCAACTCTTTGCGACCCCATGAATCGCAGCATGCCAGGCCTCCCTGTCCATCACCAACTCCCAGAGTTCACCCAAACTCGTGTGCATCAAGTGATGCACATGGATGGTGATGCCATCCAACCATCTCATCCTCTGTCCCCTTCTCCTCCTGCCCCCAATCCCTCCCAGCATCAGGGTCTTTTCAATGAGTCAACTCTTCACATGAGGTGGCCCAAGTATTGGAGTTTCAGCCTGAGCATCAGTCCTTCCAATGAACACCCAGAATTGATCTCCTTTAGGATGGACTAGTTGGATCTCTTTGCAGTCCAAGGGACTCTCAAGAGTCTTCTCCAACACCACAGTTCAAAAACTTCAATTCTTTGGCACTCAGCTTTCTTCACAGTCCAACTCTCACATTCATACATGACCACTGGAAAAACCATAGCCTTGACTAGATGGACCTTTGTTGGCAAAGTAATGTCTCTGCTTTTTAATATGCTGTCTAGGTTGGCCATAACTTTTCTTCCAAGGAGTAAGCGTCTTTTAATTTCATGGCTGCAGTAACCATCTGCAGTGATTTTGGAGCCCCCCAAAATAAAGTCTGACGCTGTTTACACTGTTTTCCCATCTATTTCCCATGAAGTGATGAAACATAAATAACCTCAAATATGCAGATGACACCATGCTTATGGCACAAAGCGAAGAAGAACTAAAGAGCCTCTTGATGAAAGTGAAAGAGTAGAGTAAAAAAGTTGGCTGAAAACTCAACATTCAAAAAACAAAGATCATGGCATCTGGCCCCATCACTTCATAGCAAATAGATGGGGAAACAGTAGAAACAGTTACAGACTTTATTTTGTTGGGCTCCAAAATCACTGCAGATGGTGATTGCAGCCATGAAATTAAAAGACACTTGCTCCTTGGAAGAAAAGTTTTGACCAACCTAGACAGCATATTAAAAAGCAGACACATTACTTTGCTGACAAAGGTCTCTCTAGTCAAGGCAATGGTTTTTCCAGTAGTCATGTATGGATGTGAGAGCTGGACTGTGAAGAAAGCTGAGTACAAAAGAATTGATACTTTTGAATTGTGGTATTGCAGAAGACTCTTGAGAGTCCCTTGGGCTGCAAGGAGATCCAACCAGTCCATCTATAAGGAAATCAGTCTTGAATATTCATTGGAAGGACTGATGCTGAAGCTGAAACTCTAATACTTTGCCCACCTGCTGGGAAGAACGGACTCATTTGAAAAAACCCTGATGCTGGGAAAGATTGAAGGCAGGAGAAGAGGATGATATGGTTGGATGTCATCACTGACTCAATGGACATGAGTTTGAGTAAATTCTGGGAGTTCATGATGGACATGGCGGCCTGGCCTGCTGCACTCCAGCGGTCACAAAGAGTTGGACACAACTGAGTGATGAGCTTGGCTATATGGGGACTTTTGTGTCTCCATACAAATTTTGAGATTTTTTTTTGTTCTAGTTCTGTGAAAAATGCCATTGGTAATTTGATAGGGATTGTACTGAATTTGTAGATTGCCTTGGATAATATAGGTTTTGACAATATTTATTCTTCTAATCCAAAAACATGGTATATCTTTTCATATGCTAATATCTCCTTTGATTTCTTTCATCAGCGTCTTATAGTTTTGGAGTCACAGGTCTCGTTTTGTCTCCTTAGGTAGATTTATTCCTAGGAATTTTATTCTTTTTGATCTTTGCCCATTTTTGAGTCAGATTCTTTTTTGTTGTTGAGTTTCAGAATTTATATATATTAGTCTGGTGCAAATGTAATTTTGATTTCAGACCATGAATTTTAAATCATAACTAGACTCAAACACAACTTTATAAATCAAAATGGGAACCATTACAATCAACACACTTTTGCCAATGAGAAATAAGTTTGTTTATTCCTGTAGCATAAAAATCCACGCTTCGGGATTCAGTGAACTCTTGGAAAGCATTTTCTGCATCCTGCTTGTTTTGGAAGTGTTTTCTCTGCAAAAAGTTGTTGAGATGCTTGAAAAAGTGGTAGTCAGTTGGCAAGAGGTCAGGTGAATATGGCAGATGAGGCAAAACTTTGTAGCCCAATTCGTTCAACTTCTGAAGTGTTGGCCGTGCAATATGCTGTTGGGCAGTGCCATGGAGAAGAATTAAGATCCTTTCTGTTGGCCAATGCTGGTTGTAGGCATTGCAGTTTTAGTGCATCACATCAGTTTGTTGAGCATGCTTCTCAGATATAATGGTTTCATAAAAATTCAGAAAGCCGTAATGGATCAGATGGGCAGCAGGCCACAAAACAGTGGACATGAGCTTTTTTTGGTGCAAGTTTTCTTTGGGAAGTGCTTTGGAGCTTCTTCTTGGTCCAACCCCTGAGTTGGTCATCACTGGTTGTCTTACACAATCCACTTTTTGTTGCACGTCACAATCTGATCAAAAAATGTTCATTGCTATTGCATAGATTAAGAGAAGACAACACTTCAAAACGACATTTTTTTTTTTCTTTTTGGTCAGCACATGAAGCATTCCACTTATTGAGCTTTTTCCCTTTGCCATTTGCTTCAAATGCTGAATGACTGTAGAATGGTCAATGTTGAGTTCTTAGGCAACTTTTTATGTAGGTGTAAGAGGATCAGATCATTAACTCCTTATTACCAAATTCAGACTCAAATTGAAGAAAGTAGGGAAAGCCACTAACCATTCAGGTAAGACCTAGATCAAATCCCTTATAATTATACAGTGGAAGTGAGAAATAGATTTAAGGGACTAGGTCTGATAGATACAGTGCCTGGTGAACTACAAAATGAGGTTTGTGACATTGTACAGGAGACAGGGATCAAGATCATCCCCATGGAAAAGAAATGAAAAAAATCAAAATGGCTGTCAGGGGAGGTCTTACAAATAGCTGTGAAAAGAAGAGAAGCAAAAAACAAAAGAGAAAAGGAAAGATATAATCAGCTGAATGCAGAGTTCCAAAGAATAGCAAGAAGAGATAAGAAAGCCTTCTTCAGTGATCAATGCAAAGAAATAGAGGAAAAGAACAGAATGGGAAAGACTAGAGATCTCTTCAACAAAATTAGAGACACCAAGGGAACATTTCATGCAAAGATGGGCTTGATAAAGGACTGAAATGGTATGGACCTAACAGTAGCAGAAGATATTAAGAAGAGGTGGCAAGAATACACAGAAGAACTGTGCAGAAAAATCTTCACGACCCAGATAATCACGATGGTGTGATGACTCATCTAGAGCCAGACATTTTGGAATGCAAAGTCAAGTGGGCCTTAGAAAGCATCACTACAAACGAAGCTAGTGGAGGTGATGGAATTCCAGTTGAGGTATTTCAAATCCTGAAAGATGATGCTGTGAAAGTGCTGCACTCAATATGCCAGCAAGTTTGGAAAACTCAGCAGTGGCCACAGGACTGGAAAAGGTCAGTTTTCATTCCAATCCCAAAGAAAGACAATGCCAAAAAATGCTCAAACTACCGCACAATTGCACTCATCTCACATGCTAGTAAAGTAATGCTCAAAATTCTCCAAGCCAGACTTAAGCAATATATGAACTGTGAACTTCCAGATGTTCAAGCTGGTTTTAGAAAAGGCAGAGGAACCAAAGATCAAATTGCCAACTTCTGCTGAATCATGGAAAAAGCAAGAGAGTTCCAGAAAAACATCTACTTCTGCTTTATTGACTATGCCAAAGCCTTTGACTGTGTGAATCACAATAAACTGTGGAAACTTCTGAAAGAGATGGGCATACCAGACCACCTGACCTGCCTCTTGAGAAATCTGTATGCAGGTCAGGAAGCAACAGTTAGAACTGGACATGGAACAACAGACTGGTTCCAAATAGGAAAAGGAGTACGTCAAGGCTGTATATTGTCACCCTGCTTATGTAACTTGTATGCAGTGTACATCATGAGAAACGCTGGACTGGAAGAAACACAAGCTGGAATCAAGATTTCCGGGAGAAATATCAATAACCTCAGATATGCAGATGACACCACCCTTATGGCAGAAAGTGAAGAGGAACTCAAAAGCCTCTTGATGAAAGTGAAAGAGGAGAGTGAAAAAGTTGGCTTCAAACTCAACATTCAGAAAACAAAGATCATGGCATCCGGTCCCATCACTTCATGAGAAATAGATGGGGAAACAGTGGAAACAGTGGCTGACTTTATTTTTTTAGGCTCCAAAATCACTGCAGATGGTGACTGCAGCCATGAAATTAAAAGACGCTTACTCCTTGGAAGAAAAGTTATGACCAACCTAGATAGCATATTCAAAAGTAGAGACATTACTCTGCCGACTAAGGTCCATCTAGTCAAGGCTATGGTTTTTCCTGTGGTCATGTATGGATGTGAGAGTTGGACTGTGAAGAAGGCTGAGCACCGAAGAATTAATGCGTTTGAACTGTGGTGTTGGAGAAGACTCCTGAGAGTCCCTTGGACTACAAGGAGATCCAACCAGTCCATTCTGAAGGAGATCAGTCCTGGGATGTCTTTGGAAGAAATGATCCTAAAGTTGAAACTCCAGTACTTTGGCCACCTCATGCGAAGAGCTGACTCATTTGAAAAGATTGATGCTGGGAGGGATTGGCGGCAGGAGGAGAAGGGACGACAGAGGATGAGATGGCTGGATGGCATCACAGACTCAATGGACATGAATCTGAGTGAACTCTGGGAGTTGGTGTTAGACAGGAAGGCCTGGCATGCTGCAATTCATGGGGCCACAAAGAGTCGGACACGACTGAGCAACTGAGCTGAACTGAAGAGGATCAGCTTCAATGATGGCTCTCAATTTGTTGTTGTCAACTTCTGATGGCTGGCCACTATGCTTCTCATCTTCAAGGCTCTCATCTCCTTTGCAACACTTCTTGGACCACAATTGCACTGTACATTCATTAGCAGTTAGTGGGTCAAATGCACTGTTGATAGTGTGAGTTGTCTCCACTGCTTTTATGACCCATTTTCAACTCAAATTAAAAAAGCTCTTGAGTTTACTTTTTGTCTAACATCACTTCCATAGTCCAAAATAAATATAAAATAAAGAGTAAGGAATAAGTCATTAGCAAAAAAGCATATAGTGAGAAATGTGCATTAAAATGATGTGTAACATAACCACATTTATTTAGAATGTATTCTAATATCAAACAGCAAATTTCAACAATGCAAAACCACAATTACTTTTGCACCACCCTAATATATTCTTGGCATTAATTCTTTACTAGACATATGACTGGCAGATACATTATCCTTTTCTATAAATTGCATTTTCACTCTGTGGAGATTGTCTTTGATGCATGAAAGTTTTTCATTTTTGTGAAGTACAATTTGCTTATTTTGCCTTTTGTTACTTATGCCTTTGGTATCATAAACAAGAAATCATTAGCCAATACAATGTTGTGAGTCTTTTGTCCTATGTTTTCTTCTAAGGGTTTTATAGTTTTTGGTCTTTGACCCATTTTGAATGGTGTTAAGTAAGGGTCCAAATACCTATATCTCCCTCTCTTTTCGGAGAAGGCAATGGCACCCCACTCCAGTACTCTTGCCTGGAAAATCCCATGCATGGAGGAGCCTGGTAGGATGCAGTCCATGGGGTTGCTAAGAGTCGGACACGACTGAGCGACTTCCCTTTCACTTTTCACTTTCATGCATTGGAAAGGAAATGGCAACCCACTCCAGTGTTCTTGCCTGGAGAATCCCAGGGACGGGGGAGCCTGGTGGGCTTCCGTCTATGGGGTTGCACAGAGTTGGACATGACTGATGCGCCTTAGCAGCAGTAGCAGCCCTCTCCTTTGGACCTCCTTCCATCTAGGTCACCACAGTGCATTAAGTAGAGTTCCCTGTGCTATACAGTATAGAACATGATGTTCTTATATGTGTATACATTGTGAAATGGTAACCACAATAAAGCTAATTAACATATCCATCACCTCATACAGTTACCATTTTCTTTTTTGGTAAGAACACTTGAGATCTGCTTTTCTACATCATTTCAAATTTACAATACATTATTATTGATTATAGTCGCCATTCTGTACTTGTGGAAAACTGTAGAACGTACTTAACACCATTCAAACTGGATCGAAGACCGAAATGTAAGAACTAAAACTATAGGTTGTGTTTTTACTCTGTGGATATTGTCTTTTGATGCATGAAAGTTTTTAATTTTCATGAAGTACAATTTGCCTATTTTGCCTTTTGCTACTTATGTATATGTATAATCTATTCATTTTGCTATACAGTAGAAACTAGCACAACATTGTATAGCTACTAAGAAAGTGAAAGTGAAAGTCACTCAGTTATGTCTGAATCTTTGCAACCCCATAAACTACATAGTCCATGGAATTCTCTAGGCCAGAAAATGGAATAGGTAGCCTTTCCCTTCTTTAGGGGAATCTTCCCAACCCCAGGGATCAAACCCAGGTCTCCCTCATTGCAGGAAGATTCTTTACAAGCTGAGCTACAAAGCTAATATACTCAAGTAAAAACTTTTTGAAAATCATATTCTGTACCTTCAATATTTATAATTTTCACTTGTCAATCACACTTAAATTGGAAAATAAAAAGAAGATAAATAGAAAGTAAATGGCAAGATGTTAGATATAAACTCAAATATATCACTAATTACACTACATGTAAATAGACTAAAAACAATTCATATGCTTGTAAGAGAGTATGTCTATGTGTGGGGGAGAATTTTTCATCAGGGTTGTCTCTAGGTATTGAAACTATTTTTCTTTCATTTTTTATATTTTGTAGTGTTTTCCTAATTGAAATTATTACCAATAAATAAAATATGAAGAATAAAAGTTTAGAAAAATGACAGAATTTTTTTCCTTAAGTTATAATTACTTGTGTATATTTTTTCATTCTTCTTAAGCATCCATACCAAAAGACACAGCTTTGGACATAGGCACTAAATGGAAAATGTAAGGATTTGAAAAAAAAAACCTACTATCCAAAGTCCCTATCATTTTATGACATAAAGAACACTTTAACATCCAAAGGAGAGTTATTATCTTTGATTTAAGATAAGTGCTTTAACTTGAATAAATTCCGCTTAATGAAACACAATATGTTATAATTGTGTTTCTCATCTTACCACAGAATGGTAGAAACTTTACCATGAATTGGCATCGGTCCTCTGACTGGTTTATTGAGAGCCATTATTATTATACTTGGACTTCCCTGGTGGCTCAAATGGTAAAGAATCTGCCTGTAATGTGGGAGACCAGGGTTCAATCCCTGGATGAGGAAGATCCCCTGAAGAAGGGAATGGCATCCCACTCCAGTATTCTTGCCTGGAAAACCCCATGGACAGAGGAGACTAGAGGGCTACTGTCCATGGGGTCACATAGAATTGGACAGGACTGAGTGACTAATACTTTCACTTTCACATTATCATACTGCTTTTATACAATATACTTAAAAATCAGTAAGAAAGATCAAGGAATCCTCCAAATTTGGAAATTTGTTTGCTATTTGACAAATAAAATAGATTGAAGGTATAGTCAAAGTAAAATATTTTGTGCTTTTTGTGTGTATATGTGTGTATTTAGGGTCAATAAGCTGGCAGATTCTGAAACGGAGATTCAATCTACTCAGTCTTCTCTTTCGATAAGCCAAAGAGAACAAAACAGGAATAAGAGTAGGAGCGTGTTCAGAAATTATGAAGGATCAGTTACTCCCAGATTAAATGAAATTGCTAACATTAAATTTAATACTGGGGTGAGTATATTCACTAAAATGCAAAACTAGTATATTTGGCTTGGGTGTATATACTACCTGAATTTAAAAGATGTTTGGAGTATGGCCATAGGAGAGTGAAGGAGATAAGGAACAGTCTGTACCACAACTCCATTAGTTTCCTGATTCAGGAGAAATGGGTTTTAGATAAAGATCACAGCTATGTCACTTTCACCATAGTTATTTCTCAGAATCACTGAGAGGTTCTCTTCATTTTCTAATAAATTTTCCCTTTATTTGGTTCTAACAAGGCCCAAGAGTTACTTTTGGAAGATATTGGTTGATCAGATTAGGGGCATTTTCTCACTATGAACCATTGTTAGTATACTAAATAAAGTAAAAGATAGTAGTTGTATACAAGTTTTATGGGGATATTTCCCTTAAAAAAGAGAGATGGAAAGATTATGGTTTGATGTTAAATTAAATAAATAAATATAATTTTTCCAATCAGAAATAATACAAATATATTAATGAATAAAATCACCTTGACAAGACTTTCAGTGTAGTTGGGTAAGAAACCAGATGTTGTCTTTTCCCTTACTACCTTATACAAATAAATTTTCCATACCATTTTGTTTTCTTTGGTTAAATTCAAGAATATATTTGTATAATATGTGTTTATCTTTTGCTATAAAAATTTTGAGCATTGAATTTCAGTTTGAATATCTTCCTTGGATCACGAGTAATTCTGATGCTATGTTCTTCTCCTCTTTTTAGTTTCCACTTTACCGCCAGCAATTTCATTCCATGTTTTTAAAGAGAGCACTATTCAATTGGCGCAGTTGGAAGTTGACATTGCTACATATATCAATAATTTTGTTTGTCACTACTTACCTTTTAACAACTCTAAACTTTTATTATATTATGCCTGCCAGAGAAATGGACTTAAGGCAATATGGTAGAACAATTGTACCTTACTCAATTTCTGGGAATTCTGTTTTGGCTCTAAATCTCATAGAGAACCTTGAGATTTTTTTAAAGCTTAAGAATCAAGAACTTCGGGAAGTACAAGGTAAGATCTGTAGGAAAAAAGAGACCGCTGCTATATGAAGACCTATATGTATCACTTGCAAAGAAGGAAGTTAACTATGCTATCTAGCTACCCATTTCTTTCTTTTCCTACTAACTACCAGTATCTTCAGTTTAGTCACTCAGTCATGTCTGACTCTGCGACCCCATGAATCATAGCATGCCAGGCCTCCCTCCATCACCAACTCCCGGAGTTTACTCAAACTCTTTTCCATCAAATCGATGATGCCATCCAGCCATCTCATGCTCTGTCATCCCCTTCTCCTCCTGCCCCCAATCCCTCCCAGCATCAAGGTCTTTTCCAATGAGTCAACTCTGCATCAGATGGCCAAAGTATTAGAGTTTCAGCTTTAGCATCAGTCCTTCCAATGAACACCCAGAACTGATCTCCTTTAGGATGGACTGGTAGGATCTCCTTGCAGTCCAAGGGACTCTCAAGAGTCTTCTCCAACACCATAGTTCAAAAGCATCAATTCTTCAGCGCTCAGCCTTCTTCACAGTCCAACTCTCACATTCATACATGACTACTGGAAAAACCATAGCCCTGACTAGGTGGACCTTTGTTGGCAAAGTAATGTCTCTGCTTTTTATTTTTTTTTCTAGTTTATAATGGGTTTTATTTATATGCTTTGCAGTAATACATTCATTTCATGCTCAATTTATACCAGAGTTAGCCACAGAATTCTTTATAAAGTCAAGTTATATTTAGTCTATCTTTTAAGCTGTATCAGCATGACATTCTGTAAAACTGGAAGTTACTAATGCAGTGTGCCAATAAAATATGGACAAGAGATATTTTAGGTCTCTAGTGGAAGAAAAGATTACTTCATTAACCATACACATATATTTTGATATATTCAGCTTGTATAGATCTCTATTATCTGATTGATGTATGCTATCTAGGTTGGTCATAACTTTCATTCCAAGGAGTAAGCGTCTTTTAATTTCATGGCTGCAATCACCATCTGCAGCGATTTTGGAGCCCCCCAAAATAAAGTCTGACACTGTTTCCACTGTTTCCCCATCTATTTCCCATGAAGTGACTGGACCAGATGACATGATCGTTTTCTGAATGTTGAGCTTTAAGCCAATTTTTTCACTCTCCTCTTTCACTTTCATCAAGAGGCTTTTTAGTTCCTCTTCACTTTCTGCCATAAGGGTGATGTCTTAGAGGCAGCTAAATCAAAGATCAAAAATGTACACTTTACGGCAGCTGGGCGCAAAGTTCAGTTCAATTCAGTCACTCAGTCGTGTCCGACTCTTTGCGACCCCATGAAACACAGCACGCCAGGCCTGCCAGTCCATCACCAACTCCTGGAGTTCACTCAGACTCACGTCCATCGAGTCAGGGATGCCATCCAGCCACCTCATCCTCTGCCGTCCCCTTCACTTCCTGCCCCCAATCCCTCCCAGCATCAGAGTCTTTTCCAATGAGTCAACTCTTCTCATGAGGTGGCCAAAGTACTGGAGTTTCAGCTTTAGCATCATTCCTTCCAAAGAAATCCCAGGGCTCATCTCCTTCAGAATGGACTGGTTGAATCTCCTTGCAGTCCAAGGGACTCTCAAGAGTCTTCTCCAACACCACAGTTCAAAAGCATCAATTCTTTGGCACTCAGCCTTCTTCACAGTCCAACTCTCATATCCATACATGACCACAGGAAAAACCATAGCGTTGACTAGACGGACCTTAGTCGGCAAAGTAATGTCTCTACTTTTGAATATACTATCTAGGTTGGTCATAACTTTTCTTCCAAGGAGTAAGCGTCTTTTAATTTCATGGCTGCAATCACCATCTGCAGTGATTTTGGAGACCCCCAAAGTAAAGTCTGACACTGTTTCCGCTGTTTCCCTATCTATTTCCCATGAAGTGATGGGACCGGATGCCATGATCTTCATTTTCTGAATGCTGAGCTTTAAGCCAACTTTTTCACTCTCCTCTTTCACTTTCATCAAGAGGCTTTTGAGTTCCTCTTCACTTTCTGCCATAAGGGTGGTGTCATCTGCATATCTGAGGTTATTGATATTTCTCCCGGCAATCTTGATTCCAGCTTGTGTTTCTTCCAGTCCAGCGTTTCTCATGATGTAAGTTGATAATTAATGGAACCATTCTGGCTATTGGTCTTTCAGCTAATTGTATCACCTTTCAAAGGATGAGTAAAAGAGCCAAAATACTATGTTGTTGTGAAATTTAGCATACAAATCTATATTCTGAGCAGAATATAAAAATGCTTCTCTAAGCTCTCACAGGGTAAAATAGTTCCAAGATCTGAAGGTGCTCCTTTACAATATTGATCTTTCTAAAAACAGATGGCTGAAGACTTAATAGATTGATTTTTCAGAACTACTATTTTGAAGATAGTACAAATAGCTGTACTCATTTGTTCAATGTTTACTTTTGGTCAGAACTGTGAATATACTGAACAATTTTTCTGCATTATGTTTCTAAATACTAAAAGCAACCCTTTTATTTAGCGCTTTTTTTTTTTTTGGTCCATTTATGTGTAAAGCATGTGTGCTCAGTCATGTCCAATTCTTTGTGACCCCATGGACTGTAGTGCACCAGGCTCCTGTATCCATGGAATTTTCCAGGCGAGAACACTATAGTGCGTTACCATTTCTTATTCCAGGGAATCTTCCCAGCCCAGAGATCAAACTGTAAGCCGAGTGTGGAGAAAAAGAGAATGAGCTGGGCAGTCAGGCAGAGAAAGATTTATAATAGGAAGAAAGCAAGTTACTGGCTTTAGAGAGAAACCAGTGTTCTCCCTTTACAGCCAACCCTTCTTATACCTTATCAATGGGAAATTGTGCCCTGAAGGGAGGGGGCTTTTGTTTATCTTTAGCACAAAGCTGGGGTCTTGTGATCATGCAGAGGGGTCTCGTGGTCAGGTGGTCACGTAGTCTTGAGAAACTGGCACCAGCAGGGAAAAACAGGATATCACTTTAAGGAAAAAACAGGATGCCACAGGGCAATGTGGCCACTGTGACTTCATCCCTTGTTTGTCAGGTAACCATAATGGGCCATTTTTAAACAATATACTATAGCCCCTTGTTAACCCTAACACAAACCTGCACCTCTTGCATCTCCTACATTGACAGGAAATCTTTTTTTACCACAGGACCACCTGGGAAGCCCATAAATTAGGCCAAAACCTAGTGGATGGAGAATTTTGAATTCTTTGTATGAGTGAACAAGTCCACTCTTCCACAAAAGCAACAGAAATACTTAGAAAGTAATTCTTAAAAATCAACCAGCTTACAATATTGGAAATTAAGCAAAAGCACAGAACAAGCTAAAAAGTGTCTATTTTAAAAACTACTGAACCTCTATTAAAAAAAATAATAGTAAAATCTGTAGCATTTTAACTATTCCTAGCTATGGGTTTTCTAGCAGTTATGTACTGATGTAAGAATTTAGACCACTAAGAAGATTGAGCACTGAAGAATTGATGCTTTCAAACTATGGTGTTGGAGAAGCCTCTTGAGAGTCCATTAGACAGCAGCAAGGAGATCAAACCAGTCAGTCCTAAAAGAAATCAACCCTGAATATTCATTGGAAGGACTGATGTTGAAGCTGAAGCTCCAATACTTTGGCCACCTAATGTGAAGAGCCAACTCACTGGGAAAGACCCTTGTGCTGGGAAAGACTGAGGGAAAGAGGAGATGAGGGCAACAGACGATAAGATGCTTGGATGGCATCATTCACTCAATGGACATGAGTTTGAGCAAACTCTAGAAGAAAATGAAGGACAGGAAATCCTGGCATGCTGCAGTTCATGGGGTTGCAAAGGGTCGGACAGAACTTAGTGACTGAATAACAACATGGGTCTCCCTCCCCTCAGTGGTGTGGTATCCATGAAAGCCAGAACCTCACAGTTGATGGAAAGAACTGATCTCTTCAGAGCCCTGTTAAAAGTCCCATTTATAAGGATTGTCACGACTTTGACTGAAATAGAAGCTCTTTGAAAAACTATATTCCCAAGGCATTATTCTAATTGAATTTAAATTAGGGCTCAACTCTTTAGGAAAATCCCTAACTCCAGGGAATTATTTAAAGCAATAGAAATCCGCTGGTAATAGCACCACAGGTAGCTAAGGCTGTGCTTTCAGTTGGGCCAAATAAGAGCTTACCCAGAAAGCAATTTTAAAGGAATACCTGGAGAGCTAGATGACCACAGTGGACTTTAAAGTCCTGATATTCCTGCAGACCTAGAAAGCTCAGAATGGTAGTATGCATGGCCAGGAATAACCTAGGAAATGAGAAGAATCCAGTCACTTACTTCTAGTTGATGTTGAGGCCCTACACAGGCAAGCAGTGAAAGTTGAGGCTGAGTTGTAAGCTGCCTGAAGTTTGAAGGTGTGCCTTTGTTCAAAGATCTCCTTGGCCAAGGGTGGTAGACTTACTGGCTCTAGACATTTAAAAGAATCTTTTAGCTAATTGCTAAATTATATTGATTTAAGACTGACCCCTAGAAGCCAGGCTTAAAGGCCAGAATTTTTTTTTAAGTTCATCAGAGAAATAAGTGGCTGCATACTGTAGAGAATACTGAATCTACAGAACTGTCCACAGAAGTCATTAAGCAAATGAGTAGCAGCAACAACAACAAAATTAACAGTAACAATACACAGGGAAGTTCAGATACCAGGATTGATACACTATCCTATATGCCCAGTTTTCAACAACAACAGAATGAGAAGAGAAAAAGTAATGGGCTGAATTGTGTCCCTTCAGAATTCATATGCTAAGCCCTACCTTCAATATCTCAAAATGTGACTATATTTGGATATTAGATCTTTTAAAAAGTAATTAATTTAAGTCTTCAAGAGTGGTTCCAATGTGCAGATGAGGTTAGAACCACAGAATCAGAGGAACTCCAGATTCAGGGATGCCAGGCATAGATGTGGGAGGAAGTAAGGGGCTCCTCTAAAAACAGGGAGATTGAGAAAAGGTGGGCTTCTGGTTCAAGACTGCAGAGTAGAAGGATGTGAACTCATCTCCTCCTTTAAGAGGACCAGAATCACAACTAGTTGTTGAACAATCATTGACAGGAAGGCATGGGAACCACCAGAAAAAGTCACCCATGTCCAAAGACAAGAAGCCACAAGATAGTAGGAGGGGCACAATCACAATGAAATCAAATCCCATACCTGCCAGGTGGGTGACACACAAACTGGAGAACAATCCCAAAAAAAATTTTCCCACTGTTGCAAAGGTTCTGAGCCCCACATCAGCCTCCACAACCTGGGAATCTGACAAAGGAACTGGGAATCAACAGGGAATTTGACCTTGAAGGCCAGAAGAATTTAGTTATAGGATTTCCACACAACTGGAAGAAATAGAGACTTCACTCTTGGAGGGAAAAATCAATCTTGCTGTAACCAAGACACAGGGGAAAGGAGCAGTGACCCCACAGGAGACTGACCCAGACCTACCTGCTAGTGTTGGAGGTTCTCCTGTGGAGGCATGGGTCAGTAAGTGCTCACCACAAGGATGGAGGCATTGGCAACAGCAGTCCTTTAAGGTCCTGCTTGGTATAAGAACTCCTGGAGATCACCATTAACCCTACCATAGAGCCCATAGACCCCAGGGCTGGGTCGCCCCAGGTCAAACAACAAACAGAAAGGGAATACAACCACACCCATCAGCAGATAATTGTGTTAAAGCTTTATTGAGAAACACCCACCAGAGCAACACCCAGTTTTTCCTACCACCAGTCCCTCCCATCAAGAAGCTTACACAACCTTCTTAGCCTCATCCACCAAAGGGCAGACAGAAGAAGCCAAAAGAACCACAATTCCACAGTGTTAGAACAAAAACCACATTACAGAAGGTTAATCAGGATGAAAAAGCAGAGAGTTATGTCCCAGGTGAAGGGATAAGATAAAACCCCAGAACAACAATTAAATGAAGTAGAGACAAGCAACCTTACAGGAAAAGAATTCAGAATCATGATAGTGAAGATGATCCAGGATCTCAGAAACAGAATGGAGAAGATGCAAGAAATGTTTACCAAAGACCTTCAACAACTAAAGAACAAATAAACAGAGATGAACAATACACTAGAAGGAATCAATAGCAAAATAACTGAGGCAGAAGAATGAAGTGACCTGGAGGACAAAACGGTGGAAAACACTGCCATGGAACAAATAAAGGGGGAAAAAAAGGAAAAGAAATGAAACAGCTTATGAGATGACTGGGACAACATTAAATGCACCAACAATTACATTATGGGGATCCCAAAAGAAGAAAGAGAGAAAGGACTTGAGAAAATATTTGAAGGCATAGTAGCTGAACACTTCCCTAACATGGGAAAGGAAATGGTTAACCAAGTCCAGGAAATGCAGAGAGTCCCAGGCAAGATAAAACCATGGAGGGAAACACTGACATATAGTAGTCAAACTGACAAAATATAAATACAAAGATAATATATTAAAAGCAATAAGGGAAAAACGATAAATAGCATACGATGGAACTCCCATCAGGTTAATAGCTGATTTCTCAACAGAATCTCTATAAGCCAAATTGAATGACATATATTAAAGTGATGAAAGTGAAGAAGCTACAACCAACAATATTCTACCCAGCAAAACTCTTGTTCAGATTTGATGGAGAAATCAAAAGCTTTCCAGACAAGAAAAAGTTAGAAGAATTCAGCATCACCAAGTCTGTTTTACAGCAAATGCTAAAGGAACTTCTCTAGGCAGAAAACACAAGAGAAGGAAAAAACTTACACAAAATAAACTCAAAACAATTAAGAAAAGTGTAGTAGGATGATACTTATCGATAATTAGGACTTCCAATGTCATGCTAGTTGTAAAGAACCCACCTGCCACTGCAGGAGGCATAAGAGACATGGATTTGATCCCTGGATCAGGAAGATCCCCTGGAGTAGGAAATGGCAACCCACTCCAGTGTTCTTGTCTGGAGAATCCCATGGACAGAGGAGCTTGGTGGGCTGCAGTCCATGGGCTTGCCAAGAGTTGGACACATTTGAAGCAGCTTAGCACATACCACATCACTCTACTTAACCCCCAAATTGTATGTAATTATTCTATATCATTAGGTTAATCATGTTCCCATTATGGCTTGCAATATAATTATCTTTTATTTTTTTGGTCTGGCTATTGATTGTGAAAGCTGATAAACATCTTTTATTATTGTGATTATGTCACTATTAATATTATTTACTTAATACAATTGTATTATGATTGGTCAATAAAAAATAATAGAATTGTATATCACCAAAAAAAACCTGTAATAGAAAAACCTGTAATCACTTTTTAAAATCCAGATGCATAGCAGAATTACCTTGGAATTTTTTGAAAAATACAAATGTCCAGATATTGCTTTTGTCTCCAAAGATCCTGATGTGTTTCTAATGAGCAGCTATGTATAGCAAAAACTGGACTGTATGATTATCTTTTATTTTCATCTAGTTTGTTCCACTTTTTCTATTTCATATTCAGTGCTCCCATTTCATTTCATTTATGTTTTCCAATTTCTTGATCTCTTATCTCTTTTTTTGATGCCCTTTCTTATGCCTTTATCAAGCATAGTAGAAAAGCTTTTGCATTCTTGTATACACACACACACACACACACACACACACACCCATGGGAGTTTCCAGGCAAGAGTGCCAGAGTGGGATGCCATTGCCTTCTCCAATATGTATATATATATACATATATATACATATATATACACATATATATAGTATATATAATATAATATATGTATTTTATAAAATATTAATTTCTGCCTAGCTAAAATATTTAACATTTTGATTCTACTTGTTTGCCTTACTATGAATAGAAAGGTAGATTTCTAATTTAAAAAAAATAGATACACAACAAGCAAGGAATGTTTACTGTATAGCACAAGCAACTGTAATCAATATCTTGTAATAACCTATAATGAAAAATAATATGTGTATATGTACAACTGAATCATTTTGCTGTGAATCCAAAACATTGTAAATCAACTAAACTTCAATAAAAAATATATATATTAAAGAAAAAAAAGAAGTAATTAATTTAAAGTGAGATTATTAGAGCAGACCTTTATCCAGTGATTGGTCTCCTGTTAAGAGGCTGAAATTAAACTCAATTTTAGCCAAAGGCTGTGAACCAATAAGGACACGGATATACATACATAGAGGAAAGACCATGTGAAAGCACAAGGACAAGAACGCCATTTATGACCCCCGGGGAGAGATTGCAGAAGAAACTCACCCTGCCAACACCTTGATCTTGGACTTCTAGCCTCTAGAACTGTGAAAAAACACTATTCTAAGTCACCCAGGCTATGGTACTTTATTTTGACAGTCCCAGAAAACTAAAATAGAGAGAAACAGAAGAGTGTTACCCATATGCTGGGGGAAAGAGAGCCAGTAGAAAATGCACTTGAGGAAAGGCAAATGTTGAACTTAGTATACAGAGACTATTTGTTGTGCAGTCAGTCATGTCTAACTCTTTGTGACCCCATGGACTGCAGCACACCAGGCTTCCCTGACACTCACTATCTCCAAGAGTTTGCTCATGTCCATTGAGTTGATGATGCCATCCAACCATCTCATCCTCTGTCATCCCCTTCTTCTCCTGCCCTCAGTCTTTCCCAGTATCAGGGTCTGTTCCAAAGAGTCAGCTGTCACATGAGGTGGCTGACATATTGGAGCTTGAGCTTCAGCATTAGTCCTCCCAATGAATATTCAGAGTTGATTTCCATTACAACTGACTGTTTTGATCTTGCTGTCCAAGGGATTCCCAAGAGTCTTCTCCAGGACCACATTTTGAAAGCATCAAGACTATAAATCAGCTATTACAAATATTTTTGACATACTAAAGGAAATATGTTTAAAAAATAAAGGAATGTATGGCAACTTCATCTCTCCAAGAAGAGAATTTTAATGAAGAAATAAAAATAAAAATTTCAAACGGAAATTCTGTAGTTGGAAAACATAACTGAAATGAAAATTTCACCAGAGGGACCCAATGATAGATTTGAATTAGCAGAAAAATGAATTGCTAAGTTGAAGATAGTTAATAAAGATTATCTGATCAGTGAAACAGAAAGATGGGAAGGAACAGCTTCTGATACATGGAACAACATCAAGCATGCCAACACAGGTATAATGGGAGAACCAGGAGGCAAAGAGATTGATTAAAAGGCAGAAAAGTATTTGAGGAAATAATGACTGAAGACTTCCCCAATATAATGGAAAACATTAATCTTCACCTACAAGAAGTTTAATGAATTCTAAGTATGGTAAACTGAAAAATCACACCTAACACAACATAATTTAACAGATAAAAGTCAAAAAGGAAATCTTGAAAGCAAAGGAGGAAAATAATATTAACTAAAAAATAATCACACCTAACACAACATAATTTAACAGATAAAAGTCAAAAAGGAAATCTTGAAAGCAAAGGAGGAAAATAATAACTTAAAAAAGGTCATTAAAAAGAAAATTTTTAAATTTGGATATATTCACATGATGACATATCATATTGTAATAAATAAAAATGTAAAATTTACCCAAAACAGCATGGATGAATATTAGAAGTAGAGTGTTGAATTGGCAAAAAATAATAAAAAGACTACTTAAATTTTTATATTCTTTTCAGATGGCTCAAAACCAAACACCACTAAACAACATATTGCACTGGAAGTAGGAGGTGCTCTGTACAGTCAGCAATAAGACCTAGAGCTGACTGTGGCTCAGACCATGAGCTTCTTACTGCAAAATTCAGACTTAAATTGAAGAAGGTAGGAAAAACCACCAAGTCATTTGGGTATGACCTCAATCAAATCCATTGTGGTTACACACTGAAGGTGATGAATTTGATTTAAGGGATTAGACCTGGTAGACAGAGTGCCTAAAGAACTATGGCTGGAGGTTCATAACATGAGGCAGTGATCAAAACCATCCCAAAGGAAAAGAAATGCAAGAAGTCAAAATGGTTGATTGAGGAGGCTTTACAAATAGCTGAGGAAAGGAAAGAAGAGAAGTGAAAGGCAAGGGAGAATGGGAAAAATAACTGAATGAAGAGTTCCAGAGAATAGCAAGGAGAGATAAAAAGGTTTTCTTATATGAACAATGCAAAGAAATAAAGGAAAACAACAGAATGGAAAAGACTATTGATCTCTTCAAGAAAATTGGAGATATCAAGGGAATATTTCATGCAAAGATGGTCATGATAAAGGACAGAAATGGTAAGAATAGAACAGAAGCAGAAGAGACTAAAAAGAGGTGACAAGAATACACAAAAGAACTATATAAAAAAGATCTTAATGACCCAGATAACCATGATGGTGTGGTCACTCCCCTAGAGCCAGATATCTTGGAGTGTGAAGTCAAGTGGCCTTAGGAAGAATTACTACAAACAAAGTTAGTGGAGGTGATGGAATTCCAGCTGAGCTATTTCAAATCCTAAAAGATGATGCGGTTGAAACACTACACTCAGTGTCAGCAAATTTAGAAAAATCAGCAGTGGCCACAGGACTGGAAACCATCAGCTTTCATTCCAATCCCAAAGAACAATGTCAAAGAATGTTCAAACTACCACAAAATTGCACTCATCTCACATGAGACCAAGGTAATCCTCAAAGCTAGGTAATGCTTTAAGCTAGGCTTCAGCAGTACATGAACCAAGAACTTTCAAGTGAACAAGCTGGGTTTAGAAATGGCAGAGGAACCAGAGACCAAATTGCCAACATTCGTTTGATCAGAGAGAAAGCAAGGGAATTCCAGAAAAACATCTACTTCTGGTTCATTGACTATGCTAAAGCCTTTGACTGTGGATCACAACAAACTTTGGAAAATTCTTAAAGAGACTGGAGTACCAGACCACCTTACCTGTCTCCTAAGAAACCTGTATGCAGGTCAAGAAGTAACAGTTAGAACCGGAGATAGAACAACTGACTGGTTCACACTGGGAAGGGAGTACATTAGGGCTGTATATTGTCACCCTGCTTATTTTCTTCTATACAGAATACACCATGTGAAATGCCAAGCTGGCTGAATCACAAGCTGGAATCAGGATTGCTAAGAGAAATATCAACAACCTCAGATATGTAGATGATACCACTCTAATGGTAGAAATTGAGAGGTGCTAAAGAATATCTTGAAGAGGGTAAAAGAGAATGAAAAAAACTGGCTTGAATTCAACATTCAAAAAAATATGATCATGGCATCTCTCTCATCACTTCATGGCAAATAGGAAAAGTAAAATAGTAAAACAAAAAACAGAAAAAGTGGAAGCAGTGACATATTTTATTTTCTTAGGTTCCAAAGTCACTGTGGATGGTGACTGCAGCCTTGAAATTAAAAGACGTTTGCCCCTTGGAAGGAAAGCTATGATAAACCTAGACAGCATACTAAAAAGCAGTGACATCACTTTGCTGACAATGGTCCGTATATTATTGATACCAACAATTGGTACACTATAAAATATAGATTTAACACAAAATGCATACTTGCATAATAGAAGAACAAAAAGGAGATAAGACATATAGAAAACACAAAGCAAAATGTCAGTTATAAATACTAGAATATCAGTAATTATATTAAATATAAATGCATTAAACAATCCAATCAGAAGGCAGAGGTTTTTCAGACTGGAATTTTTTAAATCTAACTTAGATGAAAGATTAAAGGGGTGGGGTGAGGACACAGATTACCAAAACTCACTTAACAGCATCAAAAAGAATAATGTACATACAAATAAATGAAAGAAGAGGTGCAAGACTTGTACACTGAAAGTTATAAATACTTCTGAGGAAAATTAAAGCTCTAGATACATGAAGAGATATTCCATATCATGGATTGGAATACTGAATATCATTAAGATAGAAAATTTCCCCAAAAGGATCTATACAGTCAATGCAGTTCCTATCAAAATTTCAGCACTTTTTTGCTGAAATGGACAAGTCAATCCTCAAATGTATGAGGAAATGTAAATGACCTAGAAGAACCAAAACAATTTTGAAAAAACAAAAAAAACCAACTATGCTTATTTTAGACAAAAATAGAGCAAGAAATTCCTAGTAGTTTACTGTTTTTTCAAGTTGTAAACTTATAGTAGGGATTACTGAAGTGCAGAATTCTTGAGATTTGAAGTAGTCATTGTAGGAATTGGAAAGGGAAGAGACAATGGGAAAAAATTTTGGTCTTTCCACTTTGACATAAGTAGTAGGTGACTTATCGCATACTGACTAATCAATTTCTTTATTTATTCTAGGTAATGTAATAAAATACATAAAGGAAAGTAAAGAGTATCGTGACTTCTCCCTGACTGCATTTTCCATTGAGGTTGAGAAAAACAATACAGTATTTACTATTCTTTTCAATAATGAGGCATACCATTCAGCTGCAACATCCCTAGCAGTGTTCGACAATGTTCTTTTCATGTCACTTTCTGGCCCCAATGCTTCCATTAAAGTCTCCAACAAGCCTCAACCTCTCCCTCGTTATGGTTCTAACATAGTGTATGTATGATTGACTTTCCTTTTACTGGAATTGAGCCTTGATGTATAGCCTTGTTAAGTGGCAATGTATATTTGAAAATAACTACTGAAATTAGCATGTTATACTTTTATTTCATTATTTATTCCATCTTTTATTTCATTTTCCATAGGCCTACAAATGGATCACAAGTAGTATTATGTTTGGCTTTTGGCCTGGCTGTTGTGATTGGTAGTTTTTGCCTTCAGACAGTGACTGAGAGAGCCACCAAAGCAAAGCACATCCAGTTTGTGAGTGGAGTCTATTTACTGACTTACTGGCTCTCTGCTTTGCTCTGGGATCTCATCTACTTCTTCATTACCTGCTGCTTCCTACTGGTGAGTGTCAGCTGAATTTGTACAAAGGCTTATTTTTTTTTTATGTCTCCCATAGGAAATTTCTATTCAATTAATTGTATCCTGAAATAAAACTTAAAGAAATTTGAAACTACTTTGGCTTATTATGCCAGAGAATAATATATTGTGAAAACCTCATTATGGAAATGTACTACCTCATGTTCTTTCAATTGGAAAAAAATACTTTTCTTTGAAAAGTCTCTCTTGAATTGGCTTCCCATGTAATTGCTCAGCATAATGCCCAGGGCCCAAAACTGAAGGGAAAAGAGCTATTACTTGTAATTTGTCCCTCACTAATCATATAGATAAGTCATTGCCACTAATTCCCAATGCTGAGCTCTCTGGTAAAACTGGACTGTAGCACACAATTTAGAATCATGACTTAAGCGAGGGTTTCCGTTACTATTCACAGTCTCCCATTCATGCCGCAAATCCAAAATGGCTAGATCTGCAAAGCAAAACTAACTTTGACTCAGACACCCAATTTTAGATATTGAGACTAAAGAGCAAGCATGTAAGGATGTTACAGTGTCCTTTAAGGTAATGATTTTCTCATTAGTGAACTTGGCAATGTCTTTTACTTTGTATGCATATCTGAAGGTGAGGTAGATGTGAAGTTGTATAGTTACTAAAGGGATAGACACATGAGTAAAGGAGGTAAGGTTTTTTTTAATGTACAAAAGTTATAAAAGAAAGTGAAATTGTTAGTCACTCAGTTGTGTTTGACTCTTTCCGACCCTATGGACTGTAGCTCAGTAGGCTCCCCTGTCCATGGAATTCTGCAGACAAGATACTGGAGTGGGTTGCCCTTTTCTCCCCCAGGAGATCTTCCCTACCCAAGGACTGACCTCGGGCCTCTTGCACTGCAGGCAAATGGTTTACTATCTGAGCCACCATAGCGAGTGGCTACAAGAGATTTGGTGGACTTAAATATGAGTAAGACAATGTCTCAGCCCTCAAATAGTTCACTGCTCAGCAAGGGACATATAAAATAGGTGGCTAATTCTACTAGAAAAGATGAGCTAACAAGTCCTAATTCAAACTATATATACCGTGGAAAGGTAAAATTAGTTTGTTGAGGAAAAAGGAGAAACTTTTGATCAGTTTGGAGCCCTAGGCTTAGGTATGAAGGAGAGGTGCATCCCACCAGGTATAACAGCTCCTCAGCAAGGACCAGAGGCTAGAACAGTTGAGGCATAGATGGTAGTGGTGAGAAAATAGTGTATACAGCGATGCCCCAAAATTGAAAGAGCAGAGCAGCACTTTCTTGTCACAGTGCAAGACTCTGGCTGGTGTTCTCAGTGCCGGTTTCTTCTCACAGCTAACTAGCCAACTAGCATAACTAGGGAAGACCACCATCCTTTTTGAGGGCCACAATTCTCATCTTTTGCCACAAGAATAGGGGAGTTGATCTAAGCACAACCTCTTTACTATCTCCCCTCTATGCAATGCAGTATTGAAATCAATAAGAAAAAAACCCTGCATATTTTCATCTCCATGCCAAGGATCCATTCTTTCTCTGGTTCTTTAAACTTGACTAGCACACCTAGCTGTCATTTTCTGGTTACTATATCTATAAATAAGACCATCCATTATTAATACTTATAGCAATATTGCCATTTATGGCTCATGAGAAGTTATTTGCCATATGTTTTGTGTGTGTGTGTGTGTGTGTGTGTTATATCATTCAAAAACATTCAAGTCAACATTTAATTCACCATGTTTACAGTCAAGGAAATTAAGACGCACAGATCTAATTTACTTACCCAGTTTCACCCAGCTAGTACAATTTCAGAACCCTGGTTAGCCTTACTTCAGTGTATTGTAATTTATATATTCAAAGTCATCCTGAATAACATACTTTAAACTTATTTCTACTCTTATATTTGTAGTTCTCTCTGTCTTAGCATCATACTTCACTTTATATCTTCTGTATCCTTTTTGCCTGGTAGTACTTGTTCTATGTGTGTCTGTGTGTGTGTGTGTGTGTGTGTGTGTGTGTGTGTGTGTTTCTCTGTCTCTCTCTCTCTTTCTCTCTTCTCTTTGTGTCTTGCTCTCCCCGTCCCAAATTCCCTTTCGTGGTTCTCAGATAGAGTTCTCCATGGGTTCTCAGCTTTGCTTATTTATCTGACTTGGCTATCCCTTTGTTGTTTCAAATGAGACACTCCCTCACTCTGCTCTGGTTCTGTAAAATGCCACCAGCTAGATTTGTCCTTGGACCCAACAAGAGGAGGCAAGATCCTATAATGTAACAGTATGCAGTATCTTAGGGCTTCCATTGTGGCTCAGCTGGTAAAGAATCTGCCTGCAATGCAGGAGTTCTGGGTTCAATCCCTAGGTTGGGAAGACCCCCTGGAAAAGGGAAAGGCTACCCTCTCCAGTATTCTGGCCTGGAGAATTCCATGGGCTGTATAATCCATCAGGTCGCAAAGAGTCAGACACACAACTGAGCGACTTTCACTTTCACTCTCCCTTTGTATGATGTGTCTATAATATGCCACTACAAATCTGTTTTAATTATGGCAGTTTTATAATATATTTAATTATTTTTATGGATTGACCTTCCTCACTTCCCTCTTTAACCTTCTTCTGTAGAATTTCCTGGCTATCTTGATATGTTTTGTTTGTTTACATGTAATCTGTAAAATCAGCTTATCTAATTTTTTAAAATCCTGTTGCTATTTTTATGTAGAGTAATTTGGGGAGAATTTTCTTTCTTACTATGTTGGGTCAGATTCTATTTAAAAGTAGGGTATGTCTTCATATTTCCAAGTAGAAATTTAAATTTTCTTTGGAATAGTTCTAATTTAAGATGTCCCTAAACATTATAAGCCTTGGAATGAAGCTGCTTGTAGGTTACCTGTGGTTTCCTGCTGACTATACTCTTTTTACTTCTCTTACTTGGATTAGGGGAAAACCAACTATAGCTAAAGCTGGTTTTCACCCAAGATTGCTGATCCTCTTCATATATTTTCTTTAAACATTATTGCTTAAGTATAAACTACTTCCAAGAGCATCACAGTGTTGTAATGTGGCTATTCTTAGTTAACTTTTTCTGTTTACTAGTGGCCCTGCTAAATAATTTTGTAATTGCTTAAAAGGGCCAAACTTGCTATCTTTAGAGAAATTATAGTTACCAATGATTATAAGTTACTAGAAAATAATCTTCTTTAATAATTCTAGAGGTTCCCTTCTTCCTAATCTTCCCACTCTAAATTTATGCTTCCCTGACTGATTCTCAAATGGAATGAGAACTGATTGAAAGAGGATGTCCTTGAGTTCCTGAGATAGATGTCAAGGAGACAGTCTAAATGTGAGGTGTGATGCAAAGAGACTGCATAATACTACAGCAGCCACAGAGAAAATCTTTTTTTAATATATTTATATATTATGATTGTAATGTAATATGTTATACATGTTTTTATATATATATATATATATACAACAGCTTTTCTACTACACTTGATAAAGGCTGAAAAAGAACATCAAAGAAAAAAAAGAGAGAGGTGGAGAAACTGGAGACATAAACTAAATGAAATGGGAGCACTGAATATGAAATAGAGAAAGTAAAACAAACTAGATAAAAGTAAAAGATCATCATATAGTCCAGTTGGTTTTAAATATGACTGCTCATTAGAAACATATCTGGAGTTCTGGAGAAAAAAAGCAATACCTGAGCATTTTTATTTTTCAAAAAATTTTAAGATAATTCTGATTTGCATCTGGATTTTAAGAAGTAATTACAGGTTTTTCTAGTAGGTCCTAGTTTTGATGATACAGAGTTCTATTATTTTTCTGTTGACCATTCATACAATGGTATTAAGTGAGTAATAGTTACATAATTACAATAGTAAAAGAGGTTTATCAGTTTCCACAATCAATAGCCAGACAAAAAATAAAAGCTAATTACAATTGCAAGCCATAATAGGAACATGATTAACTTGACAATATAAAATAGTTACATACAATTTGGGAGGCGGGAAGGCATCAAGCAGAGTGATGTGGTAGGGTGAGAGTTCATACATGCACATGTTTTCATCCCAAGAAAATCTCTAGAGAAATCATCTATGCACTAGATCACTTTTTTTTCTGGAAAAATTCAGAGTTGGGCTTACTGTAGACACAGTTAATTTAATTTTAATCATGAGAGTGCTACAAAGTGATGCTCTTCCAAAAGAAAAAAAAAAAGGAAATAGAGTCATTCTGTTCATGAAAGTCCTCTATTGAAAAAAAGATTGCTCACCTCAGGCTTATTTTTAATGGGAGAAATTATTTAAGTAGTGAATCTATGCACTAATGAAAGCAGTGCTTGCTGTTTTCTAAGTTTTCTGGCTTGGCAGCTTGTTACACAGTGTCCTTCACCTTGCTCTTTACCTCTGCACTCTGTCTCAGGGAGTGTTCATGTACTGCGGAATGGATGCATTTGTCACAGATTTCCATTTTCTGGACACAGTGATGATCTTTATGCTGTACGGTTGGTCTGTTGTTCCTCTCATGTATCTTGGAAGCCTCCTGTTTTCTAGTAGTACTGCTGCCTACATCAAGCTCACCCTCTTTAACTACTTTTCAACTGTTTTCAGTATCGTCATTCACATCATAATGAAATTCTATGGTAAGGACTTCACACAATTTTTCCTTTCTCCAGAAAATGCATTAAATAAATGATGATGAAAGAGCTGGAGGATAAAAATATTCATTACTAAACACTTACTTTCCAGGAATCTGAAAACTTGTGCTCTTTGGAGTCAGCAAATACTTATTGAACATATATGTGAGAAACAGAGGTTGAGAGAGAGGGGAAGGGAAAGAAAGTGGGCAAGAGGACGAGAGAGACACTAAGCCCTCTGAAGGTGATGGATTCAGCATCATTCTAGCCTCATGACAAAAATAAAAGAAGACTAAAAGATTACAGTGCACCTGTGCCAAATTTTATGTCCTTTGAAAGATCACCCCCCACACATCATGTTCTTGAGACTTGATCCTTCAGTTTTAACATCTTAAGAGCACTTTGGAGCAAGGTGGTGAGACTGGAGAGTGGAAGGTGCTATGGTATGCTGCTGCTGCTAAGTCGCTTCAGTCGTGTCCGACTCTGTGCAACCCCACAGATGGCAGCCCACCAGGCTCCCTCGTCCCGGGGATTCTCCAGGCAAGAACACTGGAGTGGGTTGCCATTTCCTTCTCCAATGCATGAAAGTGAAAAGTGAAAGTGAAGTCACTCAGTCGTGTCCGACTCTTAGCGACCCCATGGACTGCAGCCTACCAGGCTCCTCTCCATGCGCTTTTCCAGGCAAGAGTATTGGAGTGGGCTATGGTATAACTCCTCCTAATTTAATGAAACACATAATCTTGAACCACCTAATGAGTGTTTTTCAGAAGGAAACAATTAAATAGGCAACAAATGTAGTCATCATTAAACAAGTTTCTCTGATTTTAAGAGTATCAGGAGTAGGTTCTCCCTTTTCTGGTTATGAAATTTAAAGACATGCTGTTGCTCATGGTGACTATCGCCAATAAGATTTGTTTTGTTTGCATCTAGAATATCCCTTTGTTGAATTTCTCTATAAGCATGAAATTTTGAACTGTATTAATCAACTCAGCCCTCCCTGCTAATATGGGATTTACGAATTCCAGTTTCTAAGAATGAAGACTCTTCTCCTGGAGTGTGATTTTATGGACTGTCCCTGTTACTTATTGTGGTAATGGTCCTACCTTGCTTGTAATAGTTAAGTTCTGCCACCTGACTTCTACTTTGTAGAATTCCATTATTCCCAAAGGTGTCAGGGAACCGCATTCTATTGCAACATACTCTATCGTTATATTCAACCTACAGAGGACTGTAAGCACAGAGCTCTTCAAGAATGTATTTCTCATATTTACTTTTTATTGAAATATAACTTGCGTTCAGAAAAGTGCAGAGACCATAAATGTATAGCTTGATAAATTTTCACAAAGTGAATATACTAGTGAAACCTTCCTCTCTCCAGTCAGGACTTGCTATGGGCCTTGCTTAGGCCAACTAAGAGCCAGAGAGCAAAGAACTCCTTTGATTTATACGACACAGATAATCCCCCCAGGGCAGAAAATACAGTGGAGAAGGGTAGAGTATTGGTTCAAAGTGAAAAATAAAAGAAAATGTGACAAAGAGGCTATTGAACTTGGCAATGAGAAATTCAGTGGAGACTGCCATATCCAGAAGGATGGAGGATTCTGGAAGACAAATTGCCCTCCTACATAAAATAACAATGTATGTTGGACAAAAAATTATTCAAAGTTTTTAAACGCATCATTGATCTCTCAAGAAATTTCAGGACACAGAGGCCAACAACAACGTAATATTTACAATCTCATGATTTTCCATTTTTCAGGCTGCACAGGGAACAAAGGGAGAGTCTAGGCCAAGCCTTAGACTTGGATGCAATCTCAAAAACAACAGAATGATCTCTGTTCATTTCCAAGGCAAACCATTCAATATCACAGTAATCCAAGTCTATGCCCCAACCAGTAACACTGAAGAAGCTGAAGGCCTACGAAACCTTTTAGAACTAACACCCAAAAAAGATGTCTTTTTCATTATAGGGGACTAGAATGCAAAAGTAGGAAGTCAAGAAACACCTGGAGTAACAGGCAAATTTGGCCTTGGAATACGGAATGAAGCAGGGCAAAGGCTAATAGAATATTGCCAAGAGAACACACTGGTCATAGCAAACACCCTCTTCCAACAACACAAGAGAAGACTCTACACATGGACATCACCAAATGGTTAACACTGAAATCAGATTGATTATATTCTTTGCAGCCAAAGATGGAGAAGCCTACTCAGTCAGTAAAAACAAGACTGGGAGCTGACTGTGACTCAGATCATGAACTCCTTATTGCCAAATTCAGACTTAAATTGAAGAAAGTAGGGAAAACCACTAGACCATTCAGGTATGACCTAAATCAAATCCCTTATGATTATACAGTGGAAATGAGAAATAGATTTAAAGGACTAGATCTGATAGACAGAGTTCCTGATGAACTATGAACTGAGGTTCGTGACATTATAAAGGAGACAGGGATCAAGACCATCCCCATGGAAAAGAAATGCAAAAAAGCAAAATGGCTGTCCGGGGAAGCCTTACAAATAGCTGTGAAAAGAAGAGAGGCGAAAAACAAAGGAGAAAAGGAAACATAAAAGCATCTGAATGCAGATTTCCAGAGAATAGCAAGAAGAGATAAGAAAGCCTTCTTCAGCGATCAATGCAAAGAAATAGAGGAAAACAACAGAACGGGAAAGACTAGAGATCTCTTCAAGAAAATTAGAGACACCAAGGGAACATTTCATGCAAAGATGGGCTCAATAAAGGACAGAAATGGTATGGACCTAACAGAAGCAGAAGATATTAAGAAAAGGTGGCAAGAATACACAGAAGAACTGTGCAGAAAAGATCTTCATGACCAAGATAATCACAATGGTGTGATCACGCCAGACATCCTGGAATGTGAAGTCAAGTGGGCCTTAGAAAGCATCACTATGAACAAAGCTAGTGCAGGTGATGGAATTTCAGTTGAGCTATTTCAAATCCTGAAAGATGATGCTGTGAAAGTGCTGCACTCAATATGCCAGCAAGTTTGGAAAACTCAACAGTGGCCAAAGGACTGGAAAAGTTCATTCCATCCCAAAGAAAGGCAATGCCAAAGAATGCTCAAACTACCGCACAGTTGCACTCATCTCACACGCTAGTAAAGTAATGCTCAAAATTCTCCAAGCCAGGCTTCAGCAATACTCGAACTGTGAACTTCCAGATGTTCAAGCTGGTTTTAGAAAAGGCAGAGGAACCAGAGATCAAATTGCCAACATCCACTGGATCGTCGAAAAAGCAAGAAAGTTCCAGAAAAACATCTATTTCTGCTTTATTGACTATGCCAAAGCCTTTGACTGTGTGGATCACAATAAACTGTGGAAAATTCTGAAAGAGATGGGACTACCAGACTACCTAACCTGCCTCTTGAGAAACCTATATGCAAGTCAGGAAGCAACAGTTAGAACTGGACAACAGACTGGTTCCAAATAGGAAAAGAAAGACGTCAAGCCTGTGTATTGTCACCTTGTTTATTTAACTTATATGCAGAGTACATCATGAGAAATGCTGGGCTGGAAGAAGCACAAGCTGAAATCAAGATTGCCGGGAGAAATATCAATAACCTCAGATATGCAGATGACACCACCCTTATGGCAGACAGTGAAGAGGAACTAAAAAGCCTCTTGATGAAAGTGAAAGAGGAGAGTGAAAAAGTTGGCTTCAAACTCAACATTCAAAAAACAAAGATCATGGCATCTGGTCCCTTCACTTCATGGGAAATAGATGGGGAAATAGTGTCAGATTTATTTGGGGGGCCCCAAATCACTGCAGATGGTGATTGCAGCCATGAAATTAAAAGACGCTTACTCCTTGGAAGGAAAGTTATGACCAACCTAGATAGCATATTCAAAAGCAGAGACGTTACTTTGACAACAAAGGTCCGTCTAGCCAAGGCTATAGTTTTTCCTGTGGTCATGTATGGATGTGAGAGTTGGACTGTGAAGAAAGCTGAGCGCTGAAGAATTGATGCTTTTGAACTGTGGTGTTGGAGAAGACTCTTGAGAGTCCCTTGGACTGCAAGGAGATCCAACCAGTCCATTCTGAAGGAGATCAGCCCTGGGTGTTCTTTGGAAGGACTAATGCTAGAGCTGAAACTCCAGTACTTTGGCCACCTAATGTGAAGAGTTGACTCATTGGAAAAGACTCTGATGCTGGGAGGGATTGGGGACAGGAGGAGACAGGGACGACAGAGGATGAGATGGCTAGATAGCATCACCGACTCAATGGACGTGAGTTTCAGTGAACTCCAGGAGTTGGTGATGGACAGGGAGGCCTGGCGTGCTGCAATTCATGGGGTCGCAAAGAGTCGGACGCGACTGAGTGACTGAACTGAACTGACTGAAGGCTAAGCCAAGATAGGGATTTTAATAGCAGACCCACCCATAAAGATGGTGGAAGGCAGACCCTAGGGAAATACTGTTACCAAAAGTCTGCTTTTAATATCTGTAACTGACAAATCCATACTACAAACTATGAAGATGATGAAGCTTCATGACTTAGTAACTAGTGTTTTCTCAAAGATGATCTGCTAGACTGGTAATCGTCTGATCATCTTAGGAAAGTTTGTTGTTATGGGAGGGTCACTGCTTTCTAACTGAAAGCTAATCTATCATCTTTTTAATCATAGATGATGACATTACTCATTTCACAAGAACCTTAATGAATAATGTATTAATGGTGCTTCCTAGTTACAACTTTGCAATGAGTATCAGCAAATTCTTTGATGACTATGAGGTGAAAAAACTGTGTGCTGAGCAATTTCAAAACATCTATCTGGACTGCAGTGATTCATGTGAGTATATGCAGTTCCCCCAAGTCCTTAAAAATCTTTCTAGATTTCCACATTCAAGCCTGGATTGTGGAAGATCAAAGAAAAACCTGTCCTTCTTTCAACAGAGAGAGTAAGACTTGCTAATTTGAGTGTTTTCCTGTACCAAAATAATTTTCACTGTGTAGGGGGGCGGAAAAAATGAAGCCTCAAAATAAAATCCCCAATAAATTTCATGAAGCCATTCCCAGATGTAACTTAGAATGAGTTACTACTCACCTATGATGTAAAAGGAGCTTTACATACATTATGTTGAATCTTTGCAGTACCCTACAAGTTAGCTACTATTATCCTAATCTTATAATGAGGAAACTGAATGCTTTACTTAAACTGAAGATTAAATAGTTCCTTGGGACTCTAGGTTTTAAGTATCAAGATAAAGGTAAATGCACAGCCAGATCAAAATCAGGAAAAAAATAAAAGCATTATATTAAATTTTCCATATTTTAGGCTGATTTCATATTCAGATTGATTCTAAGAACTGACAAATAATGAGTCCATTTACTATTTACTCTAAAAATTGAGAAGTAATTAGCATATTTCCTGTTTGTAAGTTTGTTTACTGTGTGTGTATGCAGTTTGTTCTGGAACCAAATAACTTATATGCAACCACAAAAAGGAAAATGTAATGGTATTTTACTAAATCAGTAAAAGATTAAATATAATTATTAAAATCACTCTGGACAGTGACTGCAGTCATGAAATTAAAAGATGCTTGCTCCTTGGAAGGAAAGCTGTGGCAAACCTGGACAGTGTATTAAAAAGTAGAGACATTACTTTTCCAACAAAGGTCTGTAGGGTCAAAACTATGGTTTTTCCAGTAATCGTATATGGATGTGAGAGTTGGACCATAAAGAAGGCTGAGGGCCAAATAACTGATGTTTTTGAATTGTGATGCTAGAGAATACTCTTGAGAGTCTCTTGGATTGCAAGGAGATCAAACCAGTCACTCCTAAAGCAAATCAACCCTGAATATTCATCAGAAGGACTGATGCTGAAGCTCAACCCTCCAATGCTTTGTCATCTAATGCGAGGAGCCAACTCATTGGGAAAGACCCTGATGCTGGGAAAGATTGAGGGCAGGATGAGAAAGGGACAATAGAGGATGAGATGGTTGGATGGCATCATTGACTCAATGAACATGAGTTTGAGCAAATTCCAGGAGATAGTGAAAGACAGAAGCCTGGCATGCTCTAGTCCAGGGAGTCACAAAGAGTCAGACTTGACTTAGCTACTGAAAAACAACAACAAAGACAAATTGATTATGTTTTCTTACAATTTCTGAATAACAGAAATTATGTCACATTTTAGTTTGTATCATATTTGCACTATAGATTCATCTCTCTGCTTTTTAAAAACAGCTCTATTGAGCTATTATTTACTTACCAGTCATCAGATTTAATTCATTAATTAATTTCATATTCATTGCTTTTAAAAAGTTTATAAAGTTGTGTAATCATTACCACAGTCTAATATTAGAATATTTCCATCATCTGAAAAAGATTTGTCATGTCTATTTATAGTCAAGCCTCATTTCCATGTCCAGCCCAACATCTGCTAATAAACCTACTGCCTGAAAATATCTGGCATTTCTGAATATTTCATATATTTATATCATTATGTATTAATTTATGTCATTAGAATTATTTTGTGTCTTTGTTCTTTCATTTATGATACTGTTTTTGAGGTTTATCCAGGTTATAGCATATCTCAGTATTCTTCACTGTGGCTGAATAGTATTCCATTGTATTGATACACCACATTTTTTTATCTGTTCATTAGTTGATGGACATTTGTTTCAACACAAGTTGTTAATGGTGTCTTTTGAAGCTTGAAAGTTTTAAATGTTGATGGAATCCAGTTTATCCACATTTTCTTCTATTGATGGTGTTTTTTTATATCATATTTTAAAAGTCTGCCTAAACCAGGGTCAAGAAGATTTTCTCCATGCCTTCTACATGACTAGGTCTATATTCAGGTTACAACGTGATTTGTCCCAGAACAGTTTGTCAAAAAGGATATCATTTCCCCATCAAATTAACACTTTTATTAAAAATGAATTCACCTGAGTTATTTCTGGAGTATAAATTCCATTCCCTTGATTGGTATTTCTATCCTATACCAATACCACACTATTCTGGTTACTTTTGCATTTTAGTAAGTTTTAAATTGAGAAATATAATCCTCCATCCTTGGTCTTTTTTAAATTTAACCATTTATTTTGCCTGCGTTGAGTCTTAGTTGAGGCATGTGGGATCTTCTGTTGCAGCGTGCAGGATCTTTGTCGTGGAGCACAGGCTTCTTTCTAGTTGAGGCACATAGGCTTAGTTGCTCCATGGCAGGTGGGATCTTAGTTCCCCAACCATGAATCAAACCCATGTCCCTTGCTTTGGAAGGTGGACTAAACCACTAGGCCACCAGGGTAGTCCCCATCCTTGATCTTTTTAACACTGTTTTGACTCTTGTGGATCCTGTGGGTTTCTCTACAAATTTTTGGTATTGGCATGTCATTTACTGGGGGAAAAAAAAAAAACTCCTGGAATTTGAATAGATATTGCATTGATACTACTAATCAATTTGGGAAAATGAGTCATCTTAAAAATATTGAGCCATACAATCTGTGAAAAAGAATGGCTGTCTGTTTATTTAGATCTTTCATCTCCCTCAGCAATGCTGTATAGCTTTCAGTTTACAGGTCTTGCATTTCTCTGCTAAATTTATTTCTAAGATGTTTTTGCTATTATTGAAAATGGAATATGTTAATTTTCTTCTGTTCATTGCTAAGGTATAGAAATCCAGTGACTTTTTGTATATTATATACTATGAACTTATATGATTTTTTTATCTTCTAGCCTATAAACTTAACTCATTTATGCATTTCAATAGTTTTTATGTGGATTTCTTAAGATTTTCTATTTGCCATATTATGTTGTTTGTGAATACTCTTCTTTTCAAAATCAAGATTTCTTTTTTCTTAAACATTTTTATTTCATTTCACTGACTAGAATTACCAGTACTGTACTGAATAGTAGCCATGGCAGTAAACACCTTTGCTTATTCCCAGGCTTAAGAGGAAGGTATTCAGTTATTCTCCATTAAATATGATTTTTGGCTATGAGTGTTTTTATAGTTCCTCTTTATTGGTTTGGGGAAGTTCCATTCTATTCCAAGTTCATTGACAATTTTTGTAATGAATGAGATTAAATTCTTTTTCTGTGCCTTTGAGATCATGTGGGGATTTTGTCATTTATTCTTTTAATATGGTGTATTGTTTATTCTCTGATGTTAAACTATACTGGTTAAGAGGACTCAGGTTAATCTGATTTTGATTTCTTTGCAAATAGCCTCTTTATTACTCTAAAAACTTCTGTCTTCCAAAAATTGTTATCCTTAGTGTTGTGAAATTTTTCCATGAGCTGTCTGCTGCTGCTGCTGCTAAGTCGCTTCAGTTGTGTCCAACTCTGGGCGACCTCATAGATGGCAGCCCATCAGGCTCCACAATCCCTGGGATTCTCCAGGCAAGAACACTGGAGTGGGTTGCCATTTCCTTCTCCAATGCATGAAAGTGAAAAGTGAAAGGGAAGTCGCTCAGTCGTGTCAGACTCTTAGTGACCCCATGGACTGCAGCCTACCAGGCTCCTCTGTCCACGGGATTTTCCCGGCAAGACTACTGGAGTGGGGTGCCATGGCCTTCTCCGATGGGCTGTCTAGACTTAGATTTTTCTCCTCTATATTCTGTTTATCATTTGATAGCAATTTCAACCCAAAGGCTCTTGTCTTCATTTAGTGGTAGGAAAACATCTATAATTTCACTTATTATCACTTTTCCTGATCCCTTCTGTTTTCTCTTTCTTGAACTCTTACTCTATGACTGCTGTACTTCCTACACTTGTCTATAGAAGAAGATAGACAAGGTCCCTGGTTTCATGGAGTTTATAATGTGAGTTGTGGCAAGTGGGAAAAAATTTTGAAAGTAAGTAAATAGACACAATAGTTACAGTTTGAAGTAAGACAGTAAGAGAAATAAATGAGGTAGTTAGTAACTTATGTCACTTCAGATAGAATACTTACGGTGGTCATTACTGCAGAGTGTGATTAGATGACTAAAAGAATGAGACTGATCTAGCCAGTGAAGAATGAGAGGAATAATATTTCACATTGATGGAAGACCAAGAGAAAAGCCTCAAATCAGGAAATGATCTAATATATTTAAAGAATAGAATGGAGGCTTGTTTGGAGCATATGAGTCCTAAGTCACTTCAGTTCAGTTCAGTTGTGTCCAACTCTTTGCAACCCCAGGGACTGTAGCTTGGGGTCCTATGTCCATAGGATTCTCCAGGTAAGAATACTGTATTGGGTTGATATAGATATATATCAAGATATGTATATATAATTAAGTTATTTATATGTAATTAAATATTTTGGTTTAAGGTTTAAGTTTTCTACTTTGTCAATTTCAGATATTCTGTTTATAATTTGCTTTTGCTTTACTTAGTCATATTGCATATGGTCGCAGTATTTGGCATTTAACTGTACTGGAGCTATTATTAAGGTTTTCTTTATGACCATGAACATGGTGATCTCATTATTATTGTTCTTTAGTCACTAAGTCCTATCTGACTCTTTTGTGATCCCATGGACTGTAGCCCTCCAGGCTCCTCTGTCCATGGTGTTACCCAGGCAAGAATAATGTAGTGAGTTGCCATTTCCTTCTGCAGGGGATCTTCCTGATCCCCTTCCTGATCCAAGGACTAAACCTGTGTTTCCTGCTTCCGCAATCAGATTCTTTACCACTGAGCCACCAAGGAAGCCCTCGTTGTAATTGGTGTTGTTGATCTCTCACTAATTTACTATGATGTTTATATAAAGGCAGTATAGTAAAAGGATGGCCTGGAGTCATATGGCCTGAGTTGAATCCTGGCTCTTCAACTTGTTGGCTCTACACCTCAGTAATTTCACTGTGGAACATGATGCTTGAATATTTATGTTCCTTTTTTAGGTTAGAGAGTGCTATGTACGAGACATTTTATTTTAAATATGTTTTATGACTATATGAGATCACCATGTGGCTTTGGCCATTAGTGTATCAATGTGGTGGTGGTGGTGGTGGTGATTTAGTGGCTAAGTCATGTCCAACTCTTGTGACCCCATGAACTGTAGCCTGCCAGGTTCCTCTGTCCATGGGATTCTCCAGGCAAGAATACTGGAGTGGGTTGCCATTTCCTTCTCCAGGGGATCTTCCCGACCTAGGAATCAAACCTGGGTCTTCTGCATCAGATTCTTAACCGACTGAGCTTTGAGGGAAGCCATACAACTGTATTAATATATTTTTAAAATATTAAACACTTTGCATTCCTTAAATAAACACAATTGTCTGTGTATCTATCTATTCCATTTGTTAATATTTCATATGTTTTTATCTTTATTTTTCAAAATTAAAAACACAAACAATATTTACAAGCATCTTAAATACCAGCTTATAATACTTGACAGTTTTTAATCATTTCAAATTGAGTTTTCCATAAGCTTTTAAAATGTAAGATTATTCATCACTGAAGTAGATGAATAGTCCTATGAGTTTTTTAATCCATGTTTATGAGAAAGATTGACCTGCTATTTTGTTTTTTCATAGTGTGCGTGTTTGCACTGTATATGGAGTTTATACAGATAATGAACCGTGGAGTATTTTCTAGTGTTTTATTCAGCAGACTAGCTTATGTAAAACATCTGTTTGCTCAATATTTAGTAAAATTTACTTTTAAAACAAGACTTGATATTTTCTTGATAGGTGGCTTCTCAGGTATTGATTTAATTCCCTAAGATCTGAAATGTAAATATTTGTAACATAATGACTTATAAGACATATAGAGATAGAAGTAAATGGACAATTAGATTAAAAGGGAGCCCTCAAATATGCCAAGGCATGTATGGAATTTTGATGTATAAAGGAGATGGCATCATATATTATTGGGCACAAATATGCCATTTAATAAATGCAAGTAAGTGTATTTCCAGAAAAGGGAAAAACAGGTGGATCCATATTCTGTACAGTTCAGTTCAGTGCAGTAGCTCAGTCATGTCCAACTCTATGCGACCCCATGGTTTGCAGCACACCAGGCTTTGCTTACTCAAATTCATGTCCATCAAGTTGGTGATACCATCCAACCATCTGCTCCTCCCTTATCCTCCTGCCTTCAATCCTTCCCAGCCTCAGGGTCTTTTCCAGTGGGTCGGTTCATTGCATCAGGTGGCCAGAGTATTGGAGTTTCAGCTTGAGCATCAGTCCTTCCAATGAATATTCAGGACTGATTTCCTTATGGATGGACTGGTTGGATCTCCTTACAGTCCAAGGGACTCTCAAGAGTCTTCTCCAACACCACAGTTCAAAAGCATCAATTCTTCGGCCCTCAGCTTTCTTTATAGTCCAACTCTCACATCCATACATGACCACTGGAAAAGCCATAGCTTTGACTAGATGGACCTTTGTTGGCAAAGTAATGTATCTGCTTTTTAATATGCTCTCTAGGTTTGTCACAGCTTTTCTTCCAAGGAACAATCGTCTTTTAATTTCATGACTGCAGTCACCATCTGCAGTGATTTTGGAGCCCAACAAAATAAAGTCTGCCTCTGTTTCCACTGTTTCCCCATCTAAGTGCCATGAAATGATGGGACCAAATGCCATGATCTTAGATTTTTGGGGGTTTTTTTAGTTTTTTTTTTTTTTAGTTTTTTTTTTCTTAATTTTAAAATCTTTAATTCTTACATGTGTTCCCAAACATGAACCCCCCTCCCCCCTCCCTCCCCATAACATCTCTGTGGGTCATCCCGATGCACCAGCCCCAAGCATGCTGTATCCTGCGTCAGACATAGACTGGCGATTCAATTCTTACATGATAGTATACATGTTAGAATGCCATTCTCCCAAATCATCCCACCCTCTCCCTCTCCCTCTGAGTCCAAAAGTCCGTTATACACATCTGTGTCTTTTTTGCTGTCTTGCATACAGGGTCGTCATTGCCATCTTTCTAAATTCCATATATATGTGTTAGTATACTGTATTGGTGTTTTTCTTTCTGGCTTACTTCACTCTGTATAATCGGCTCCAGTTTCATCCATCTCATCAGAACTGATTCAAATGAATTCTTTTTAACGGCTGAGTAATACTCCATTGTGTATATGTACCACAGCTTTCTTATCCATTCATCTGCTGATGGACACCTAGGTTGTTTCCATGTCCTGGCTATTATAAACAGTGCTGCGATGAACACTGGGGTACATGTGTCTCTTTCAATTCTGGTTTCCTTGGTGTGTATGTCCAGCAGTGGGATTGCTGGGTCATAAGGTAGTTCTATTTGCAATTTTTTAAGGAATCTCCACACTGTTCTCCAAAGTGGCTGTACTAGTTTGCATTCCCACCAACAGTGTAGGAGGGTTCCCTTTTCTCCACACCCCTTAGTTTTTTGAATGTTGAGTCTTAAGCCAACTTTTTCACTCTCCTCTTTCACTTTCAACAAGAGTCTCTTTAGTTCTTTGCTTTCTGCCACAGAGGTGGTGTCATCTGCATATCTGAGATTATTGATATTTCTCCCAGCAATCTTGATTCCAACTTGTGTTTCATCCAGCCCAGCATGTCTCATGATGTACTCTGCGTATAAGTTGAACAAGTAGGGTGACAATGTACAGCCTTGACATACTCCTTTCCTGACTTGGAACCAATCTGTTGTTCCATGTCCAGTTCTAACTATTGCTTCTTGACCTGCATACTGGTTTCTCAGGAGGCAAATAAGGTGATCTGGTATTCCAGTCTCTTTAAGAATTTTCTACAGTTTCTTGTGATCCACACAGTCAAGGGCTTTGGCATAGCCAATAAAGCAGAAACAGATATTTTTCTGGAATTCACTTGCTTTTTCGATGATCCAATGGATGTTGGCAATTTGATCTCTGGTTCCTCTGCCTTTTCTAAATCCAGCTTGAACATCTGGAAGTTCACAGTTCATGTATTGCTGAAGCCTGTACAGGCACACACAAAAAAATCTAAGTGGAAATAGAGAGGGTAAAGTTCAAGAATTTTATAAGAAAATAGGTTAAAATAGTTTTATGACATCAAGTACAAAATAAGAAAATAAGTACAAAAATCCCCGAATTATAAAGAAAGGATTTATAAACTTGACTACATTAAAATTTAAAACTGTTAATTTAAAAGCATTCTAATAAAATAAAAGCCTCAGAAGCAAATATATTTGTTAACACGTATATATATAACATATATAATGAACAAAGCATTACTATCTGGAATAAGCATGATAAATTAAGACAAATTATGCTATCTAGAATAAAATGGGAGAATAAAGACATGAAGAAGAATTTCACAGAAATAAAAAAAGAATTAAATATGGTTCAAAAATGGCCTATATGGAGTTATCATAAACTTCATTAGTGATCAAAGAACTACAAACTTGGACCACAACGAACTATCACTAAACAAAAATTTTAAGGTCTGAGGTCAAGAAGCATTATAATGTAGAGAAATGAAAATACGCACATATTGTGAATGAAATTAATTTACTACTTTGAAAAATGAGTTAGCACTAACCAAGTCTGACATGCCAGTTACCAATATTTTTACTCCAAGATGGAAAACCTTAATAAATATTTTCTTCAGCAATATCTGTAATTGCAAAAAGAAACGGAAATAGCTTATGTCTATTAACAGCAGAATGTAATGATAAATTAAGGCTTTTCTCCCTACATAATGGAGTATCATAGAGGAGTGGAAATGTATGAACTTCAGCTGCAAACAACAATATGAATAAATCTTAAAAACACAATGAATATTTTTTAAACCTTGCTGTGATGACTACAAACAACATGATACTATGTTTATAAGCCTCATAAACAGACTATTACCAACAATGTAATATTTATAGAAATGCATGTCTCTGGAAAATTTCCAAAGAAATAAGACACTTATATCTGGAATATAGAGAGTAGGGGTAAAATCAAGGAGAACATAGTTAGAAGGAAGCTATTAATAATGTTTTGGTTATTTTGTTAAGTGAGAAGCTCCTGAGAGCTCATTTTATGTTACATTTTTTAATAATTTTCAAGTATGAATACTGAGATAAAGTAATATTTGAAATTCTTTATATATATATAGCATGAACTATTTAAAACTCTACAGATAAAATACTAGAATATTTAGAATCTTTAGCTAGATTGCTGAATTAAAACCAAAAATCAATATATAGAAATAAATTGAAACTGAAAGTGACAGAGTAGGTATCTCCAAGGATCTATCCCTCCCTTGAAACAAGGACTAAGGTGGCAAAAACTGTCAGAATCAATTCTCTGGAACTCTGAAATTTAATTAAAAACTTACAAAAAGCAGGGAAGTAGAAAATGAAGAAAGAAGCTGCTCAGTTTTGCCAAGAAATCAATGTAGAGTTTTAACTTACCTGCTTACCTTCCCATTTTCCAGCCAGGCAGCAGTAACTGTGATGATAGTAATCTACATTCCTGGTGTGTTTTCTTACATCAGAAGGGGCAAAGAACAATTCCTGTTCTCAAAGAATTGTGCTTATGTTTTTAGATTTGTCTGGCAATGACCCGGTGGATTAGTTCAGGAGGTGCACTGTTTAGCTCTTCTTGGAACTTTCTGAGGGCTGGAGCAACCTCCTGGCCAGCTTTGTCAGAAACATTTAAAGGGATATGCTTACCACAGCCACCTAGGGCAAGTGACAAGAAACGGAAAGCAGGTGGCAAGAAAGAAAAGCCTAAGAAGTTAAGAAGCTGGGGAAAGTGACTGAGTGTGAGGGGATTAATCAATTACAAAAACTCCCATTTGCAATGGATAATTCAGATTGCCACATGCAGATTCAAGGCTGAAACCTGATAAGACTTTATGAATAAGCTCTCTGATCTTTAGGCCCTGCATAAGCAAGATGTGTGGACTAAATAAAAATTGTACATGGACTGGTTAACCATTTTAAGAGAGCCCCAACTCACAGCTAATCTAAAAAGGATAGGAAAAGTTTGGTTTGTGTGTGTGTGTGTGTTTTGCTCCAAACATTTAAGGATATTTCCATCAAATCGCAGCTAATAGCTAAGTTAGCAGAACAGAAACTCCAGTAATCAAAAACAACAAAATACAGTCTTTACAAAAACAGTTTACAAAAGTTACTAAACAAAGAAGTATAACCCACAAAAATCAAAAACAACAGAATTCTTGGCAAATAAACAAAATAAAGGTATTTATGGTATTTTTAGCTATTATTGTAGGTCATGCCTACTGTCCTTAAAGTCCTTCAGAGTGAAAAGACATTTTCTTCTATAACTGGGAAAAGAGTATTGATGGCAACACTTGTGAGGAAGAAAAGAACAAAGTTTAGATGTAAATAAGTAATAATTTATATTTCCTGATTTTACTACACAGAAAATTAGCTAACACAAACATCTAAATTCTAGATATGCAAATAGGAGTCATCTTTGAAATGTGAAGATAATACAATCACTCTTTTTTAAATAAGAATTGCATTTTCTGTGCCAGTATGCCCAAACACTAATTTTATTGTAATAAAATACACATAACATAAAGTTTACATTTTAAAGTGTACATTTCAGTGGTACTGAGTACATTCATAATGTCGTGCAATCATCATCACCATCTAGATCCATAATAATTCTGTTTACAAAGGCTCAGCCTTTGAAACTCACTGAGTATGTAGTAAGGCTGTTGCCTATCAAAACCGATTTAAAAAAAAAAGAAAAAGTATTTGCAGGGGAACTGTTATAATAATCATAAATACCAGTGAAGATTAAATAAGAGAGACAAATAAAATGTTAAGACAATTGCTTGTTTTTCATATCTATACCTCTCTAACTCTAACTTAACATTCATTGTATCCTGTATTTCTTAACATTTGGTGTCATCTTAGACTTTGTATAAGTTTTTAAAGTAAGGCTATCTCTTTTATCACCCTCAGTTAAGAAGAACAATGTCTACAGTTTTGGCGAACATGGGATTGCAAACTTTTTGATTTCATCAGCTGCCTTGGGCTTAATTTTTCTGCTTTTGCTTTTTTGTCTGGAAAGTACATTCTGGAACCTGAAAAACTTTGTCTTTCATAAAATTGTATTTAACGTCTGTAAGATATGTATGAACGACAAGAAGGTGAGTAACTAATACAGACTCTAGATACAACTCAAAGAAAGCTCAGCATTAGATCAGAATGTATAAATTAACATATTCCTACCTTTATTACTTAATAAAGAAGATATCATTCAATTATACCAGGACCTAACTGGGGCTAATTTGAATCACCTGTCTTCCATCTTAGTTTGAATTTTCAGTTCTAAATTTTGAATCCTCTGCCTACAAGAAGATAATCCATAATAATGAAATGACTATGACAGCAAGTGCTGCCTTGTGCCTGTACAGTTTTTGAGGTGTATTTGGTTGTAATTATAGAATTGACTTCTTTAAAACTGTGTAGAATTATAGAGTTTCATGGTCTCTACCAGTCAGGATTTTTTCCTATTGCCTAAGATTAAACATACAAATATTGTGTTGAGATTTTTTTTTTCCTGCTCTTTCTTAGTTTCACACTTTAACATTCTTAGGCTGAGATGGGTCTCTACCAGTCAGATTATTAACTATTGCTTTACATAGGTCTCATAGTTCACACAATCTCAGAGTTTTGCCTTAGGATTTTTTATTTTAATTGTTCATTCATTCAGTAATTGAACTCTCACTGATCTACACTAGAATAGAACCAAAAATAAATAAATAAATCTTTTTAAAAAAATAATATAGGAATATATGGAAGAAATGAACAAGTAGGGTTTATTCCATGAATGTAAAATTAGTTTAGTATTTGAAAATAAATCAATGTTACAATATTGATCATCTCAAGAAGAAACGGAGAAGGCAATGGCAACCCACTCCAGTACTCTTGCCTGGAAAATCCCATGGACGGAGGAGCCTGGTAGGCTGCAGTCCATGGGGTCACTAAGAGTTGGACATGACTGAGCGACTTCACTTTCAATTTTCCCTTTCATGCATTGGAGAAGGAAATGGCAACCCACTCCAGTGTTCTTGCCTGGAGAATCCCAGGGATGGGGGAGCCTGGTGGGCTGCTGTCTATGGGGTTGCACAGAGTAGTGTTTATATGTAAAGCCTACAATAAACAAAAAGGGAAGGACTAAATGTTTTCCCTCTAAGAATGAAAACTGGGCAAGAATATTCACTCTTACCACTTGCATTCTATCAATTTTGAGATTGGAAAAGAAAAAAGCAATTAAAACAGCTCTCTTCTCACTCTATTGATTAGCATGTTTACTGAATTAGCATGTGAACTGAATATATTCTCCTGCTCCATTCCTCAACCATTACCATTAAATGAGTACTTGACTTAAACATGAGCAGTTTAAAACAAAATTTTGTTCAAGTAGTAACAAATTACTATTCACAAAACACACTTTGTTGTTTCATTCTCACACAACTTTCATTAAGCTCCCACTGCTAATGGCAACCTTTCTTCCATTCCCACCCTACCTTCATTCTCTCAATATATTTTTGTTTAGTCTCCAAACTCAGCTCAAACTTCACCAATAAGGGGCCCTAATCAAAAAAAGGAGCTCATTCTTCTCTCTTAAACCTAATGCTCTCTTGAATATACTTTGGTTGTAACAAATCACACTAGGTAATAAGTAATAGTATCATTGTTGCTTTTGTTCTCCATAAAATGTCCACATCACTGGCAAGGACATACTGCTTACTCATACTTGTAAGAAAATTTGTTCATGACTACAATTTCAAAAATAAGCAAGTCATGGAAATTCCCTGGCAATTTAGTGCTTAAGACTCCAGGCTTTCACTGAAGGGAGCATGGGTTCAGTCCCTAGTTGGAGAACTAAGATCCTGCATGCCACATGACCAAGAAAAAAGAAAAAAATAAGCAAGTCAGGAATAAATTTGTGCATAAGAGTTCAGGAAATCGAGGGGCGGTCCTAAGATGGTGGAGGAATAGGATGGGAAGACCACTTTTTCCCTCACAAATTCCTCAAAAGAACATTTCAACGCTGAGTAAACTCCACAAAACAACCTCTGTAGGCTGGCAGAGGACATCAGGCAACCAGAAAAGCAGATCATTGTCTTCAAAAACAGGTAGGAAAAAATATAAAAGACGAAAAAGGAGACAAAGGAGGTGGGGAGGGAGCTCCGTCCCGGGAAGGGAATTTTAAGAAGAGAGGTTTCCAAACACCAGGAAACACTCTCCCTGCCGAGTCTGTGGCAAGCCTTGGAAACACAGAGGGCAACATAACAGGAAGGAAAAATAAATAAATAATTAAAACCAACAGATTACAAGCCCAACAGTATCTCCCCCAGCGGAAAAGCAGCGCAGACGCCTGCATCCACCACTAGGAAGTGGGGGCAGGGCAGGGAAGCACAGGAGGCGTGGGCTGCAGTGCTTTGTAAGAATTGGGCAGAAACACCCCACGTGCAACCAAAATGATCTAACTTGGGCTAGCAAACCAGACTGTGGGATAGCTACCACGCGAAAAGCTCGAACATAAAACACCGCCAGGACTGCACACAAAACAAAGAACAGAACGGAAAAAGCTGGCTGCAGACCATCCCCCGCTGGGGACCGGCAGCCAGAGCCGTAAGGGCTGGAAAGGGGCAATTGCAGACCCGGAGAGACTTTACTTACCAAACTGCAAGCAGGCTTCTTTGCTAAGACTTCTGGGGGTGCTGGACAGTCACCATCTGCCTCACAAGGGGCGCCAGCGGTCCACCCAGGAAACTGAGCAGCAGAGGCAGAAAAGGCGACAAGTCGCAGTGATCGTGCTCGCCAAATGCCTGAGCTACTCGGACCTGGGAAGGGCACAAAGCGCAGTCCCAACTGAATCTGTGCCTCTGAGGGCTACCTGAGCACCGAACCTGAGCGGCTTAGACCGGGGAAGTGCACACAGCCTAGGGCCGGCCTCAGATGGTTCCCGGCTGAGCATCGTAGAGCTGGAGCGGTTTGTGCGCAGCGAGAAGGGACAGGCCCAGCGGGGCTAAGACACTGTGTGCACACGACAGTGCTATTTGTTTGCAGCATCCCCCCCCCCTCCCCACAGCGCGACTGAAATAGTGAGCCTAGAAAACCAGGAAACAGAAGAAGTTAAACAGAGGGTACCGCCTTGGAAGTCACCCCACACTGCCCACAACATCAGAGAAGGGCAAGATATATTTTTATATTTTTAAAATCATTCCTTTTTTTTTTCTTTTTTTTCTAACTCTTTTTAATTGTTAAGTCTTCTATTTCTCCTCTAATTTTTATTTCTATAACCTACTATTACTATTCAAAAAAAAAGACTTTTTTTTTTAAGGCAAACACCATAAATAGTCTTTGGGTGGTTGTTGTTGGGTGGTTTTTTTTTTTAATAATTCTTGTGGCTTTTTTTTTCCTTTTTTTTCTTTTTTCCTTTTTCCTTCTGCTTCTATTCTTTAGTATTGTATTTTTGAAAATCCCACCTCTACTCTAGATTTTTAATCTTTGCTTTTTGGTTTTTGTTGGCAATTTTGTACATTTGAAAACCCAAACTTCACTACCCAATTTTACCTGAGAGCGAGATTACTGGCTTGACCACTCTCTCCTCCTTTGGACTCTCCTGTTTCTCCACCAGGTGGCCTCTGTCTCTTTCCTCCCCCATCTCTTCACTATCCAACTCTGTGAATCTTTGTGTGTTCCAGACGGTGGAGAATACCTAAGGAACTGGTTACTGGCAGGATTTGTCTCTCTCCTTCTCATTCCTCTCTCTTATCCTCCTGGCCACCTCTGTCTACTTCCTCCCTCTCCTGTTCCCCGTATAACTCCGTAAATACCTCTGAGCGGTCCAGACTATGGAGCGCACATAAGGAAGTGACTACTGGCTAGCTTGCTCTCTCCTCTTTTGATCTCACTGCATCTCATTCCAGTCACCTCTAACTACCCCCTCGCTCTTCTCTTCTCCTTGTAACTCAGTGAACCTCTCCGGGTGTCCCTCAATGCGGAGAAACTTTTCATCTTTAACATAGATGTTTTATCATCAGTGCTGTATAGATGGAGAAGTCTAGAGGCTACTGTAAAAATAAAACTGAAAACCAGAAGCAGGAGGCTTAAGTCCAAAGCCTGAAAACATCAGAGAACTCCTGAATGCAGGGAACATTAAGCAATAGGAGCTCATCAAATGCCTCCATACCTACACTGAAACCAAGCTCCACCCAAAGGGCCAACAAGTTCCAAAACAAGACATACCACACAAATTCTCCAGCAACACGGGAACACTCCCCTGAGCTTCAATATACAGGCAGCTCAAAATTATCCCAAAACCTTTGATGTCTCGTAACCCATTACGGGTCACTCCACTGCACTCCAGAGAGAAGAAACCCAGCTCCACCCACCAAAACTCCAACACAAGCCTCCCTAACCAGGAAACCTTGACAAGCCACTGATACAACCCCACCCACAGTGAGGAAGCTCCATAATAAAGAGAACTCCACAAATTACCAGAATATAAAAAGGCCACCCCAAACGCAGCAATATAACCAAGATGAAGAGACAGAGGAGTACTCAGCAGGTAAAGGAACAGGAGAGTTGCCCACCAAACCAAACAAAAGAGGAAGAGGTAGGGAATCTACCTGAGAAAGAATTCCAAATATTGATAGTGAAAATGATCCAAAATCTTGAAATCAAAATGGAATCACAGATAAATAGCCTAGAGACAAGGATGGAGAAGATGCAAGAGAGGTTTAACAAGGACCTAGAAGAAATAAAAAAGAGTCAATATATAATGAAAAACGCAATAAATGAGATCAGAAACACTCTGGAGGCAACAAATAGTAGAATAACGGAGGCAGAAGATAGGATTAGTGAAATAGAAGATAGAATGGTAGAAATAAATGAATCAGAGAGGAAAAAAGAAAAACGAATTAAAAGAAATGAGGACAATCTCAGAGACCTCCAGGACAATATGAAATGCTCCAACATTCGAATTATAGGAGTCCCAGAAGAAGAAGACAGAAAGAAAGATCATGAGAAAATCCTTGAGGAGATAATAGTTGAAAACTTCCCTAAAATGGGGAAGGAAATAATCACCCAAGTCCAAGAAACACAGAGAGTTCCAAATAGGATAAACCCAAGGCGAAACACCCCAAGACACATATTAATCAAATTAACAAAGATCAAACACAAAGAACAAATATTAAAAGCAGCAAGGGAAAAACAACAAATAACACACAAGGGATTTCCCATAAGGATAACAGCTGATCTTTCAATAGAAACTCTTCAGGCCAGGAGGGAATGGCAAGACATACTTAAAGTGATGAAAGAAAATAACCTACAGCCCAGATTACTGTACCCAGCAAGGATCTCATTCAAATACGAAGGAGAAATCAAAAGCTTTACAGACAAGCAAAAGCTGAGAGAATTCAGCACCACCAAACCAGCTCTCCAACAAATTCTAAAGGACATTCTCTAGACAGGAAACACGAAAAGGGTGTATAAACCTGAACCCAAAACAATAAAGTAAATGGTAACAGGATCATACTTATCAATAATTACCTTAAATGTAAATGGGTTGAATGCCCCAACCAAAAGGCAAAGACTGGCCGAATGGATACAAAAACAAGACCTCTCTATATGCTGCTTACAAGAGACCCACCTCAAAACAAGGCACACATACAGACTGAAAGTGAAGGACTGGAAAAAGATATCCCACGCAAATAGAGACCAAAAGAAAGCAGGAGTGGCAATACTCATATCTGATAAAATAGACTTTAAAACAAAGGCTGTGAAAAGAGACAAAGAAGGCCACTACATAATGATCAAAGGATCAATCCAAGAAGAAGATATAACAATTATAAATACATATATGCACCCAATATAGGAGCACCGCAATATGTAAGACAAATGCTAACAAGTATGAAAGGGGAAATTAAAAATTACACAATAATAGTGAGAGACTTTAATACCCCAGTCACACCTATGGACAGATCAACTAAACAGAAAATTAACAAAGAAACGCAAACTTTAAATGATACATTAGACCAGTTAGACCTAATTGATATCTATAGGACATTTCACCCCAAAACAATGAATTTCACCTTTTTTTCAAGTGCTCACAGAACCTTCTCCAGGATAGATCACATCCTGGGCCATAAATCTAAACTTGATAAATTCAAGAAAATCAAAATCATTCCAAGCATCTTTTCTGACAATAATGCATTAAGATTAGATCTCAATTACAGGAAAAAAACTATTAAAAATCCCAACATATGGAGGCTGAACAACACACTTCTGAATAACCAACAAATCACAGAAGAAATCAAAAAAGAAATCAAAATATGCATAGAAACGAATGAAAATGGAAACACAACAACCCAAAACCTGTGGGACACTATAAAAGCAGTGCTAAGAGGAAAGTTCATAGCAATACAGGCATACCTCAAGAAACAAGAAAAAAGTCAAATAAATAATCTAACTCTACACCTAAAGCAACTAGAAAAGGAAGAATTGGAGAACCCCAGAGTTAGTAGAAGGAAAGAAATCTTAAAAATTAGGGCAGAAATAAATGCAAAAGAAACAAAAGAGACCATAGCAAAAATCAACAAAGCCAAAAGCTGGTTCTTTGAAAGGATAAATAAAACTGACAAACCATTAGCCAGACTCATCAAGAAACAAAGGGAGAAAAATCAAATCAATAAAATTAGAAATGAAAATGGAGAGATCAGAACAGACAACACAGAAATACAAAGGATCATAAGAGACTACTATCAGCAGTTGTATGCCAATAAAATGGACAACGTGGAAGAAATGGACAAATTCTTAGAAAAGTACAATTTTCCAAAACTGAACCAGGAAGAAATAGAAAATCTTAACAGACCCATCACAAGCACGGAAATTGAAACTGTAATCAGAAATCTTCCAGGAAACAAAAGCCCAGGTCTAGACGGCTTCACAGCTGAGATCTACCAAAAACTTTGAGAAGAGCTAACACCTATCCTACTCAAACTCTTCCAGAAAATTGCAGAGGAAGGTAAACTTCCAAACTCATTCTATGAGGCCACCATCACCCTAATACCAAAACCTGACAAAGATGCCACAAAAAAAGAAAACTACAGGCCAATATCACTGATGAACATAGATGCAAAAATCCTCAACAAAATTCTAGCAATCAGAATCCAACAACACATTAAAAAGATCATACGCCATGAGCAAGTGGGCTTTATCCAGGGATGCAAGGATTCTTCAATATCCGCAAATCAATCAATGTAATTCACCACATTAACAAGTTGAAAAATAAAAGCCATATGATTATCTCAATAGATGCAGAGAAGGCCTTTGACAAAATTCAACATCCATTTATGATAAAAACTCTCCAGAAAGCAGGAATAGAAAGAACATACCTCAACATAATAAAAGCTATATATGACAAACCCACAGCAAACATTATCCTCAATGGTGAAAAACTGAAAGCATTTCCCCTAAAGTCAGGAACAAGACAAGGGTGCCCACTTTCACCGCTACTATTCAACATAGTTCTGGAAGTTTTGGCCACAGCAATCAGAGCAGAAAAAGAAATAAAAGGAATCCAAATTGGAAAGAAGAAGTAAAACTTTCACTGTTTGCAGATGACATGATCCTCTACATAGAAAACCCTAAAGACTCCACCAGAAAATTACTAGAGCTAATCAATGAATATAGTAAAGTTGCAGGATATAAAATCAACACTCAGAAATCCCTTGCATTCCTATACACTAATAATGAGAAAGTAGAAAAAGAAATTAAGGAAACAATTCCATTCACCATTGCAATGAAAAGAATAAAATACTTAGGAATATATCTACCTAAAGAAACTAAAGACCTATATAAAGAAAACTATAAAACACTGAAGAAAGAAATCAAAGAGGACACTAATAGATGGAGAAATATACCATGTTCATGGATCGGAAGAATCAATATAGTGAAAATGAGTATACTACCCAAAGCAATTTACAAATTCAATGCAATCCTTATCAAGCTACCAGCCATATTTTTCACAGAACTAGAACAAATAATTTCAAGATTTGTATGGAAATACAAAAAACCTCGAATTGCCAAAGCAATCTTGAGAAAGAAGAATGGAACTGGAGGAATCAACTTGCCTGACTTCAGGCTCTACTACAAAGCCACAGTCATCAAGACAGTATGGTACTGGCACAAAGACAGACATATAGATCAATGGAACAAAATAGAAAGCCCAGAGATAAATCCACACACCTATGGACACCTTATCTTTGACAAAGGAGGCAAGAATATACAATGGAGTAAAGACAATCTCTTTAACAAGTGGTGCTGGGAAAACTGGTCAACCACTTGTAAAAGAATGAAACTAGATCACTTTCTAACACCGCACATGAAAATAAACTCAAAATGGATTAAAGATCTAAATGTAAGACCAGAAACTATAAAACTCCTAGAGAAGAACATAGGCAAAACACTCTCTGACATAAATCACAGCAGGATCCTCTATGATCCACCTCCCAGAATACTGGAAATAAAAGCAAAAATGAACAAATGGGATCTAACTAAAATTAAAAGCTTCTGCACAACAAAGGAAAATATAAGCAAGGTGAAAAGACAGCCTTCTGAATGGGAAAAAATAATACCAAATGAAGCAACTGACAAACAACTAATCTCAAAAATATACAAGCAACTTATGCAGCTCAATTCCAGAAAAATAAATGACCCAATCAAAAAATGGGCCAAAGAACTAAATAGACATTTCTCCAAAGAAGACATACGGATGGCTAACAAACACATGAAAAGATGCTCAACATCACTCATTATTAGAGAAATGCAAATCAAAACCACAATGAGGTACCACTTCACACCGGTCAGAATGTCTGTGATCCAAAAATCTGCAAGCAATGAACGCTGGAGAGGGTGTGGAGGAAAGGGAACCCTCCTACACTGTTGGTGGGAATGCAAACTAGTACAGCCACCATGGAGAACAGTGTGGAGATTCCTTAAAAAATTGCAAATAGAACTGCCATATGACCCAGCAATCCCACTTCTGGGCATACACACCAAGGAAACCAGAATTGAAAGAGACACATGTACCCCAATGTTCATCGCAGCACTGTTTATAATAGCCAGGACATGGAAACAACCTAGGTGTCCATCAGCAGATGAATGGATAAGAAAGCTGTGGTACATATACACAATGGAGTATTACTCAGCCATTAAAAAGAATACATTTGAATCAGTTCTGATGAGATGGATGAAACTGGAGCCGATTATACAGAATGAAGTAAGCCAGAAAGAAAAACACCAGTACAGTATACTAACACATATATATGGAATTTAGAAAGATGGCAATGACGACCCTGTATGCAAGACAGCAAAAAAGACACAGATGTGTATAACGGACTTTTGGACTCAGAGGGAGAGGGAGAGGGTGGGATGATTTGGGAGAATGGCATTCTAACATGTATACTATCATGTAAGAATCGAATCGCCAGTCTATGTCCAATGCAGGATACAGCATGCTTGGGGCTGGTGCACAGTGATGACCCAGAGAGATGTTATGGGGAGGGAGGTGGGAGGGGGGCTCATGTTTGAGAATGCATGTACACCCGTGGTGGATTCAAGTCAATGTATGGCAAAACCAATACAGTATTGTAAAGTAAAATAAAGTAAAAATAAAAATTTAATAAAAAAAAAAAGAGTTCAGGAAATCGGTGCTGTGCTTAGTCACTCAGCCGTGTACAACTCTTTGTGACCCTGTGGACTGTAGCTTGCCAGGTCCTTTGTCCATGGCAATTCTCCAGGCAAGAAGACTGGAGTGGGTTCCCATGCCCTCCTCAGGAAATTGGTAGAGAGGCTCATTAATAGAAATTACTCAAATATTTTGCCACATCCTTGAAATTACTCCCTCAGGTCAGCTTTCAAAAAGCCACCCAGTTTAAGCCAAAATGTCTGATGTGTATTCAAATCTGTGATCTTTGTCTTGAAAATATAGGCTACAGATTCCATCCAAGTAATCAAGGAATATGGGGATAAAGATGTAATAGATGAAAGAAAGAGAGTCCAGAAACTGTTACCTAGGTTGATGGCTGCCCCTTTGCTTTGCAACGAACTTACAAAGGTAAAGCCATTCAATGTCCAACCTTGCACTAAGATTTAGCCCACCTTCTCTGCCACGAATTTGTTGGTAGTATTACTAATTCATTGGAGTTCTATGGGATCTATGTACATTCTGGTAAAATAGAGGACTGAAAGGGGAAAGGCTCTTCTGAAACTGTCCATACATAACAGTCTACAGGGTCTGAGGTTATGGTTGTGGTTGACCCATTATCAGTGCTTCAGTACATTATGGTTCTCTTTTAATTTTCTCAGATTTACTACAAGTGTCCAGTTGTAAAGGCTGTGAGAAATATCTCCCTTTTAGTCCCAAAGTATGAGTGCTTTGGATTACTTGGATTAAATGGAGCTGGAAAAACCACTATATTCAAAATGTTGACTGGAGAGGAGATCACAACCTCTGGAGTTGTGTTAATTGATGGCATTAACATCACTGAAAATATCAGAAAGGTATTTCTAGACCTAATCACTGAGTTTGAGCCCTAAGGTAACCAGAGAAATGGGTGGGGGCCATGGAAGAAAGCATCAAGATACATATATATATACATATTCTTTTCTCAAATGTAACAGACTGCAGGGACAGTAATATTCATGATAACATCCCGAGTTTGGGAAAAGGTAAATACTCTTTCTGGCTGAAAAAAATCTGATTACCTGTAAATGGATCCAATGAAAAACAGGAAGAATGGTTATTTCACATAACCTCCTCTTACATAATTGTAGTTTGATATAAAACAATGATTTTTTAAAGGGATTATGAAAGATACTGAGAAAGTAAAATTTGTCAAGGTTTGGGCTCTATTTGAATGTGGGTTATAAGAAAAGAAAGGAACCTAAGATATTGCCCAGGAACCTATCTTGAGCCAATGAATGAGTGAAAGTTCCATTTATCCAGATAGTAAAGACAAGAGATGAGTATATTTGGAGAAGAATATGTTGAATGTTAGATGTTTATGACACATTTAAGTGGGAAAATATCCAATAGACAGTTGGAATCTATAATAGTGAATTGATATGGAGATATAAATCTCTCAGAATTCATCAAAGTACAAGTGAAATTTAAACTGTGGAAGTAAGTGAGAAAATCTATTTGGAGTATGTATAATAATGAGGAGAAAGATATGGGATGAATCCTGAGGATCGACAACATTTCTAAGACATGGAGGGAGAGAGAATAATTGGAGAGAAAGTTGAGGAAGAAGAGTGAGTTAGGAAGAAAATCTGGATAAATATTTTTTAATTGGGATATAGTCGCTTTACAATGTAGTGTTAGTTTCTGCTGTACAACAAAGTGAATCAGCTATATGTGTACATGTATTCCATCCCTCTTAGACCTCTCTCCAATCCATCTCACCCATCTAGGTCATCACAGAACACTGAGCTGAGCTCCCTGTGCAGGGAGCAGGTTCCCAATAGTTATTTATTTAACACATGATAGTGTATATATTTCAATCCTAATTTCCCAGTTCATTCCACTCTCCTCCCCCCACTCTGCGTCCACACAGATGTTATCTACATCTGCATCACTATTCCTGCCCAGCAAATAGGTTCATCTGTACCATTTTCTAGATTCCGCATATATATGAGTTCATATACAATATCTGTTCTCCTCTTTCTGACTTACTTCACTCTGTGTGACAGAGCCTAGGTCCATTCACTTCCCTACAAATTATCCAATTTCAGTCCTTTTTATGACTGAGAATGTTCCATTGTATAAAAGTACCACATGTTCTTTATCCATTCATAGGTCAATGAATATGTAGGCTGCTTCCATGTCCTGGTTACTGTAAATAGTGCTGCAGTGAACACTGAAGTGCATGTGTCTTTTTGAATTACAGTTTTCTCAGGGTATATGCCCAGTAGAGGGATTTCTAGATCATATGGTTCTATTTTTAGTTTTTTTAAGTAATCTCTATACTGTTCTCCATAGTGGGTATAACAGATCACATCCCCATCACAGTACAAGAAGGTCCCTTTTTCTCCACATGCTCTCCAGCATTTACTCTTTGCAGATTTTTTTGATGATGGTCATTCTGACCAGAGTGAGGTGACACCTCATTGAAGTTTTAGTCTGCATTTCTCTAACAGTAATATTGAGCATCCTTTCATGTGCCTCTTGGTCATTTGTATGTCTTCTTCAGAGAATTGTCTATTTAGGTCTTTTGCCCATTTGTTGATTGGGCCTTTTGCTTTGATGCTGTTAAGTATCATGGGCTGTTTGTATATTTTGGAGATTAATCCCAGTTGCTTCATTTGCAAACCTTTTTTTTCCATTCTGAAGGTGGTCTTTTCATCTCATTTATGGTTTTCTTTGTTGTGCAAAACCTTTTGTGCTGTGCTCAGTTGCTTCACTGATGTCTGACTCTTTGTGACCCCATGGACATTATCCCACTAGGTTTCTCTGTCCATGGGATATTCCCAGCAAGAATACTGGAGTGGGTAGCCATGCCTTCATCCAGAGGATCTTCCCAACCCAGAGATCAAACCCACATCTCCTGTGTCTCCTGCATTGCAGGTAGATTCTTTACCACTAAGCCAGCTGGGGAAGCCTGTGTAAGACCTTTTAAATATAATTAAATCCATTTTTTTACTTTTGTTTTTATTTTTCTTACTCTAGGAAGTGGGTCAAAAAATATCTTGCTGTGATTTATGTCAAAGAGTGTTCTTCCTGTTTTCCTCTAAAGTTTTATAGTGTTTGGTCTTACATTTAGGTCTTTAATCCATTTTGAGTTTATTTTTGTGTATGGAGTTAGGGAGTGCTCTGATTTCATTCTTTTACATGTAGCTGTTCAGAGTTCCCAGCACTGGATAAAATTTTATCACAAAATCCACAAGAAGGAAAAATGTCAAGAAGAAAATGAAAAAGAGATATTAGGCAAGATAGGCCTTAACAGTGTCCACTGGACATCACTGAAATGGGAATGCAGTGGAATGACAAATAAACAATGAGGATAGGAGAATAATGAATGTGGACCAAACCTAGAAGAAAAGTAGATGTCAAAAAAAATGGAGGAAAGAATGACATCCAGAACTTAAGGAGTTGATAAGGACAGAATTATAATTGTTAACAACCAGAACATATTTGTGTAAATGGTGGGGGAGCAATTTTTAAAGTGGTTTAAAAAGAAAATTTTAAATATATAGTGATAGGTGTGTGTGTATTAGTTGCTCAGTCATGTCCAACTCTGTGTGACCCCATGGACTTTTGCCTGCCAGGTTCCTCTGTCCATGGAGGCAAGAATACTAGAGTGGGTTGCTATTCCCTTCTCCAGGAGATCTTACAGACCCAGAGATTGAACCTGGGTCTCCTGCACTGCAGGAAGATTCTTTACCGCCTGAGCCACTAGGGAAGCCCTATAGTAATAGGAGCTATCTGAGAAATAAAGTATTCCTCCATATAAATTATAAATCAAAAAAACATACAAAATGGTTTCAAGTAGCAAGTTATTTTCACTCCTACCCACCATTTGCCTCATTCCATCACAAGTCTTACAAGAAGGTAACCATTATTCTTATTCTACAGTTTTTTTATATATACAATCAATTATAAAGATCTATTTTTCCATTTTATTGCACAAAATGTAGTATGCTGCATACAATGTTTTTGACATTGCCAAATTGTTTTCCATATGTGGATATATAAATTTTCACTAAATCAGCAATGTTTGAGAGTAGTTATTATCCTACACTGATCACAACAGAGCATATCATCAGTCTTTTGGGCTTTAGCCAGTCTGATCATGTTACCAAGCAATTGGGCTCATTACCTACTGTGCAGCCTATTACAAGAAAAGACTTTACTGCAAGGGAGCCAAGCAAAGGTGCAATCGCAAAAATGACAGAATGATCTTGGTTCCTTTCCAAGGCAAACAATTCAGCATCACAGTAATTCAAATCTACACCCCAACCACTGATGCCAAAGAAGCTGAAGTTGACCTATTCTTTAAAGACCTACAAAACCTTCTATAACTAATAGCAAAAAAGATGTCCTTTTCATTATAGGGGATTGGAATGTCAAAGTAGGAAGCCAAGAAATACTGGAATAACAGGCAAGTTTGGCCTTGGAGTACAAAATGAAGCAAGGCAAAGGCTAACAGGGTTTGGTCAAGAGAACACACTTGTCATAACAAGCACCCAACAACACAGGAGACTCTACAAATGGACATCACCAGGTGGTCAATGCTAAAATCAGACCTATTATGTTCTTTGCTGCCAAAGATGGAGAACTATCTTTTACTTGTCAGTAAAAACAAAACTGGGAGCTGACTGGCTCAGATCATGAACTCCTTATTGCAAAATTCAGGCTTAAATTGAAGAAAGTAGGGATAACTTCTAGGCCATTCAGGTATGACCTAAATCAATCCCTTGTGATTACACAGTAGAGGTGATTAATAGATTCAAGAGATTAGACCTGATAGAAGGAGTACCTGAAGAACTATAATGGAGGTTCATAGCATTGTATAGGAGGCAGTGATGAAAACCATCCCCCCCAAAAAAGAAATGTAAGAAGGCAAAGTGGTTGTCTGAGGAGACTTTACAGATAGCTGAGGAGCAAAGAGAAGTGAAAGGCAAAGGAGAAAGAGAAAGATATATTCAACTGAATGCTGAGTTCCAGAGAATAGCAAGGAGAGATAAGAAGGCCTTCCTAAATGAACAATGCAAAGAAATAGAGGAAAATCACAGAATGGGAAAGACTACAGATCTCTTCAAGAAAACTGGAGATATCAAGGAAACATCTCATGCAAGGATGGGCACGATAAAGGACAGAAACAGTAATGACCTAACACAAGAGGAAGAGATTAAGAGGAGGTAGCAAGAGTGCACAGAAGAACTATACCAAAAAGATCTTAATGACTGGGATAACCATGATGGTGTGGTCACTCATTTAGAGCCAGACATCCTGCAGTGTGAAGCCAAGTGGGCCTTAAAAAGCATTAATACAAACAAAATTGGTGGAGGTGATGAAATTTCACCTGAGCTATTTAAAATTCTAAAAGATGATGCTGTTAAAGTGCTGCACTCGGTACGTCAACAAATTTGTAAAACTCGGCAGTGGCCACAGGACTGGAAAAATTCAGTTTTCATCTCTATCTCAAAGAAGGGTAATGCCAAAAAAATGTTCAAACTACCATACAACTGTGCTCACTTCGCAAGCTAGTAAGGTTATGCTCAAAATCCTTCAAGCTAAGCTTTAGCAGTACGTGAACCTAGAACTTCCAGATGTACAACCGGGTTTCAAAGAGGCAGAGGAATCAGAGATCAAATCGCCAACATTTGCTGAATCATGGAGAAAGCAAGGGAGTTCCAGAAAAACATCTTCTTCTACTTCATTGACTACACTGAAGCTTTTGACTGTGTGGGTCACAACAAACTTTGGAAAATTCTTCAAGAGATGGGACTACCAGATCACCTTACCTGTCTCTGAGAAACCTGTATGCAGATCAAGAAGCAACAAGTTCTGTTGGACTGTATGCAGTCCAAGAACCGGACATGGAATAATGAACTGGTTCAAAATTGGGAAAGGAGTGCATCAAGGCTGTATATTGTCACCCTGCTTATTTAACCTATATGCAGAGTACATCATGTGAAATGCTGGGCTGGATGAAACACAAGCTGGAGTCAAGACTGCTGGAGAAATATCAACAACCTCAGATATGCAGATAATACCACACTAATAGCAAAAGTGAAGAGGAACCTTTTGGTGAAGGTGAAAAAGGAGAGTGAAAAAGCTGCTAAAGACTCAACATTCAAAAAACTAAGACCACGACAACCAGTCCCATCATTTCGTGGCAAATAGAAGTGGAAACAGTGACAGACTTTATTTTCTTGGGCTCCAAAATCACTGTAGAAAGTGACTGCAGTCATGAATTTAAAAGACACTTGCTCCTTGGAAGGAAATCTATGACAATCCTAGACAGTGTATTAAAAGACAGAGACATCACTTTGCTAACAAAGGTCCATATAGTCAAAGCTATGGTTTTTCCAGTAGTCATGTAAGTATGTGAGAGTTTGGATCACAAAGAAGGCTGAGCACTGAAGAACTGATGCTTTCGAACTGTGGTGGTGGATAAGTCCTTTGGACTACAAGGAAATCAAACCAATCAATCCTAAAGGAAATCAACTCTGAATATTCCTTGGAAAGACTGATGCTTAAGCTCCAATACTTTGGCCACTTGATGCGAAATGCCAGCTCTCACTGCAAAAGACCCTGATGCTTGGAAAGACTGAAGGCAAAAGAAGGAGGTGGCAGAGTCTAGAAAAGGACTCTGATAAGGCCATAGTTCCTGCATCTGAGGCAGTCCATGTCCCTGCACACTTGGCGCTGCCAGGGTCTCTGCAACCCAAGCAGCTGCACCACCTTCATGCTCAGTCATCACAGGCAGAGCTGCCACAGGCTAGAAAAAGCCCTAGTAGCACCATATCTCCAGTGACAATAGCTGCCAGTGCTCCTGCATAGCTGGCATTGCCAGGGTCCCCATGATCCAAGCAACTGCACCACTTCCAAGCGTAATCTTCACTGGGACAGAGCTGCCAGAGGCTAGAAAAAATCCTGCATCTGTGCACATGGGGTCACTTTGATCATATCCAACTCTGAGATCCTGTGGACTGTGGCCTTCCAGGCTTCTCTGTCCAGGGATTCTCCAGGCAGGAATACTGGAGTGGGTTGCCATGCCCTTCTAGAGCATGATATTTCCTGCTGCCCTAACCACTGGCTCCTCTGAGTACCTAGTGATGCCTGGGCCACTGCCACCCAAGCATCTGTGCCACCTCCACACCTGGCCCACACTGTGGCAGACCCAAATCCTCCAGAGCAGCCTCAGGAACAAACCCCAGTGGACAATCCACAGGCAGAGGTGAAGATAAAACCACAAGTGAAACCCAGGGGCAGTGTGGCTAAGGAAGAGGACCCAAAACCTTCCCACCAGCTGTACAAGCTGCAGATTGAATCCACATGATCAACTAGGCTGACTCTGTGTCTATGGAACATATAAAAGGACAATAAGAGTTCTCACAAAAGAAAACACACTAGTTCTGACAGCTGTGAAAATCGGAGACAAGAACAGGTAGGAGCAAGACCAGATTAGAGTCTGAGCTGCCCCCACAGCAGGTCCAGAGACCAGCCCAGTACCAGATGGCATCCTAGAGAGTCAAAGTGCACTGTGACTCCTAGCGAGGGAAAGGATGCTGACAGCAGAAACTCAAGAAAAACAGTTATTAATCTAATATTTTGACTTGTTCTGTGGTTGATTCTGGATACTTTTTTCTTTTTTTCTTTCCTTTTTTCCCCCTGTTGCTGTAGTTGTCAATTTTATTAGTTCTATTAAATCTATTTAAGCTTTTGAAAATTTTTTTAATCACATGTATTTTTTTCTGTTATGTACGTCTGCCTCTGTGTTAGCCTTATAAGATTCTGTGGGGTTTTCTTTTTTTCTTTTTTCTCTTTTCTTTTAAATTTAAATTTTTTAATTTTTTTAATTTCCTATTTTTCCTACATTTATTTCTTTGTTTGCTTTTCCTACTGTTCTTTTCCCACTGCAGTTAACCTTTAATATACATAAATCTTCTTTATTTACCTCTTTTTAACTTTGCATTTCTATTCTTTCTTTTTCTCACTATATTTTCATTGTTTTCATTGCTTTAGTCCCCAGTTGGCATCTTGCTTTAGTTTTGTTTTCCAGTTTGTGCTCTTAACTGATGGATATCATTTTAGATTTCCTTTGTTCACCAGGTCAATCTATTGTCCTTTTTTTTTTTCTTTTGGACTGTTTTGCTTTTGCTTATGGGTATATATGTATGTGTGTATATTCCATTATTTTAGCTATTGTTTGCTTGATTTTGCAATTGTCACTTGTCTAAAGTGTGACTTTTGTTTCTCACCTTTGGGTATTTGTTTTAATCCCATTTAATGCCATAACAAACCACCTGTGGAATCTCCATTCCCAGCCAGAGATCAGGCCCTGAGCCTTTGGAGTGGGAGCACTGACTCCAAGACCCTAAACTACCTAAGAACTCCTAACACTAGAGCATATCAAATAGTAAGAACTCCCACAAAGGCAACCACTTTTATACAAGACCCAGCATAGCCCAACTGCCAGTAGCACCTTGTGCAGGACACCTCATCCAAACAACAAACAAGACAAAAATACAAACCCAATCATCAGCAGGCAGGATTACCACCTCATTCAGTCCTGCCCATAAGAGGAAAAAAAAAAAAAAAACACTCACCTCCTCCCACCACAGCACAAATACAAATCACACCCTACATGAAGTTTACACAAACCACTAGACCAAACTTACAAGGACAGAAACCAAAAGGAAGAAAGAACTCAAACTCGAAACCTGGGAAAATGAGACCTCAAACACGATAAGTTAAAAAAAATATTGAAAAGGCAGAGAAATACTGCACAATGAAGGAACAACCTAGAAGCATACAAGTCCAAGTAAATGAAGAAGAAATAGGCAAACTACCTGAAAAAGAATTCAGAATAATAATAGTCAAGATGATCCAAAACCTCGAAAATACAATGGAGAAAATGCAAGAATCAATTAACAAAGACATAGAAGAAATAAAGAATGAACATACAGAGACAAACAGCACAACTATTAAAATTAATAATACTCAGGAAGGAATCAATACCAGAGAACAATACAGAGGTTACTTAAAAAACTAAAAATAGAGCTACCATGCGATGCAATTTTTAAAGGGATTTTTTTTTTAGTTTTCCCTTTCTGATATTTCATTGTTAGTGCAAATAAATAGAACCAATTTCTGTATGTTAATCTTATATCCTTCTACCTTGCTGAAATTGTCTATCAGTTCTAGTAGTTTTTCTGTGGAGTCTTCAGGGTTTTCTATATATAGTATCCTGTCATCTGCATATCCTTCATGGCAAATAGATGGGGAAACAGTGGAAACAGTGTCAGACTTTATTTTTCTGGGCTCCAAAGTCACTGCAGATGGTGGTTGCAGCCATGAAATTAAAAGATGCTTGCTCCTTGGAAGGAAAGTTATGACCAACCTAGATAGCATATTAAAAAGCAGACACATTACTTTGTCAACAAAGGTCCATCTAGTCAAGGCTATGGTTTTTCCAATGGTCATGTATAGATGTGAGAGTTAGACTGTAAAGAAAGCTGAGCACGGAAGAATTGATGCTTTTGAACTGTGGTGTTGGAGAAGACTCTTGAGAGTTCCTTGGACTGCAAGGAGAACCAACCAGTCCATTCTAAAGGAGATCAGTCCTGGGTGTTCATTGGAGGGACTGATGGTGAAGCTGAAACTCCAATACTTTGGCCACCTGATACGGAGAGCATCAACCTGGTTGGCAGATTTTTCTCTTTCTTCTTTCAAAATTTCTCTTTAATGTTTGACAATTTGATTATAATGTATCTTGGTCTGGATCTCTTTGGTTTATCTTTTTTGCTTTCTTTCACCTTCCTTGATTTAGTTTTCCTTCCTCCAGTTTTGGACATTCTCAGACTTTTTTTTTTTTCTTTCTTTCCTTTTCTTTTTTTGAAATTGTTTATTTCCCAACATCCTTATTCCATTTTCTATGAAAGAGTCTATGGGAGAATAGCTTCAGTGGTAGTTCCTACCCATTCAGTGACCTGAGCATTGGCAGTTGCAGACCGGTCTGTAATGCAGGCTGAGTGCTCCAGTTTTCAGTAGGAAGCTTCTGAGTAAGCATGGAGGGCGCCTTCAGACTAGTCTGCAACCTAGGGCTGAGTAGCAATAAATTTGGAAGCTGAAGCAATCCATTCATCTTGAAATTTCTCCATGCTTACATCCATTTCAGAAGTGGCCTGCTTTTGCTTTTCAGTCTCTTCAAAAATTTTGAAAAGTAGAGATCAGACATGATCTTCATGCCTTCAAGTTTTCATAGGAGCTGATACGTGCATGCACAGAACTTCCTGGGACAGCATCCATAGAGTGAACTCCCTTGTTACATATATGGTAATATCTGCAGAGTGGAAAGGAGAGTCTGTGTTACAAACAGCAATAGTAAGTAGGCTAATATGAGATACCTCTGGAGGAGCTGGTGGTAAGCCCTGGGATTAGCAACCACCAGAAGTCATAGCTCCTTGCAGGCTGCCTGAATCTGGTTAGGGAATGTTCCAGGAGTAAAACAGCAAGGAATAGAAGTGGATGCAGTGGCAGCAACTTTACCACATCTTGCTGACCAGTATTCCTGGAGGATATGACTGTGATATCAGCTGGGTTTTCAAGGCAACAATGGCATGAGCTGCCAGCAGAAACTTCTCCCAGGTTCTCTTCAGATTTATGATGTAGATGTTATCACTTTTTCTTTGTAGATTAATTGTTCCATTTGAAAGTTACTGTTGATGCCACCTAAGTAAGTTCCTGCTCCGAGGAATTTGAAGTCATACACCTCTTTCTTGCTGGGCATCAAGGGCTCCAGACATGATGGAAGTTTTCCTTTAATTTATGACAAGAACCCAGAACAATGCACCCCTCTCTGGGTAGCAAAGAACGGCCAACCATTATTCTTCTGAGTGACCTTTCTGTCCCTTCCTTTCTCTCTTAGCTTTTCAGGCTCCCATAATACAGACATTGGTACACTTGATTGTAACCCATAAGTTCCTAAAACTACCTTCCCTCTTTTCTATTCTTTTTTAAACATTTTGCTCCTCTGGACTGAATGATTTCCCTTTCCTGTCTTTGAATTAACTGGTACTTTTTTCCGCTCAATCTAGTCTGCTGTTTATTTTCTCTATTGAAATATTCAGTTCATTTACAGTATTCTTCACCTCTATAAAGAGGTTTTTGCTTAGTTGTTGTTATTGTTGTTCAGCTGCTAAGTCATGTCTGACTCTTTGAGATGCCGTGGACTGCAGCATGCCAGGCATCTCGTTCTTTACTATCTCCTGGAGTTTGTTCAAACTCATGTCCATTGAGTTGGTGATGCCATCCAACATTCCCATCCTTTGTTTCCTCCTTCTCCTCCTGCCCTCAATTTTTCCCAGCATCAGGGTCTTTTCCAGTGAATCATCTCTTCACATCAGGTGGCCAAAGTATTAGAGGTTCAGCTTCAGCATCAGTCCCGCCAATGAATATTTGGGATTGATTTTTTTAATATATTTTTACAGTAGTTTTACATATTTTTTTCTCTTTGTTGAAATTCTCACTTTCTTCATACATTGCTCTCCTGACCTCTTCAGGCATCTTTATGACCACAATTTTGACTTCTCTGTCACATAAACTATCTATCTCCATCCCATTAGGGTCAGTTTTCTGATGTTTATCTTTTTCTTTTGTTTGTTCTTTTATTTCTCTCTTCATTTTCCTCAAATGTTCATATTGGTTTTTATACTTTAAATAAAACAGCCATCTCTCCTAGTCTTGACAGACTGGCCTCATGTAGGAGATGATCTTTGCCCATCAGCCTGATTAAAGATTCTTAAGTACCTCTCAAATCTTTCTTTTTGTCCAAATTGCCATCTTTGTTCTCAGTGGCCCCCAGGAGATTATGGTATGCCAAGTTCCACTGGTGCCCTGAAGGAGAGGAAATGTGCACGTGCACGAACTCCTAGAAAACTACTAAATTGCCTGCCCTGTCAGCTCCTAGTTGAAACCTAATTGGAAGCCCAAACTTCAGGCAACAGCTGGGAAAGATGTGGCATTGTATATACTGTTTATGCTCCTAAAATTCTGCTAATTTCCTGCACAGTCACCTCCCAGTTGCAGACTAGGTAGAAACATGATTCTCAAGCAGCAGGTTGAAAAATATGCAGTCTAACCCTTTCCAGGAAGAATCTGAAGTATTTTTACCTGCTCCTTCTACACTGAGCCTGGGGAACAAGTGTTCATAACCAGGGCAAGTGCTTACACACTAGTTTAAGAATGACTTCTTTGCTTCATATGGTCCTGGGGACACACAAATGCCAAGCTCCTTTCAGTCTCATGAGTGAGTGAGTGAGTGAGTGAAGTCACTCAGTCGTGTCCGACTCTTTGCGACCCCATGAACTATAGCCCACCAGGCTCCTCCATCCATGGGATTTTCCCGGCAAGAATACTAGAGTGGGTTGCCATTTCCTTCTCCAGGAGATCTTCCCGACCCAGGGATTGAACCCAGGTCTCCCACATTGTAGGCAGACACTTTACCGTCTGAGCCGATTTGGGAGCTGGACTTTCAATTGGAAGCCATAGAAGTTGGGACGTTAGGTGTGTGGTCTAAAATCTTGACTCCTCAGGAAGAAATTGGGATTTGGAATACATCCAAGTTGTAATCCAAGGATGGAGTTTATTTCATTAGTGTGTCTCAGCTTTTCCAACCTATTGTGTTGTGAGTATTTCCTGTCACTCAGAGTATAAGAATCTCTCAACTATGTAGCTGTTTATTCAGTGCATCTGTGAAGAAAGAGAAAGTCAGAATCCTCCTATTTCTTTCTGACATCACTTTCTGTCACCATCTTTCTGACATCACTTCAACATTTTATATTTTTAAAAGTCATTTCCTTTCCTGTGATATCTTTTCATATTCTTTACACATTTTAAATTATTGACTTTTTTCTTCATTTCTTTTATTTCTTCATATGTTATTAATCTCTGTAATAGGAGTTCCAGTATATTTTATGTGCCTCTTGACTTTGCTTACAATGTTTTTGTCCTGCAGAAACTTCTAAGTAGGTAAATATATATCAATCTTCTCTTTTATGGCCACTTGAATATGTCACTGGTATAGTAAAACTCTTTAGCTAAAATCAGGGGAAACATACCTGTAGTCAAACAAATTTAGGCTTATTTACCTTGCTGCAGCAAAGGGAAATGCACGACAGAAGAACTGAAGGGCTCTAAGTAAGAAGGGAAGGGATTGTTACAGGATTTGAGCTTCTGCTGGAGATTAGAAAGAAACAGAGATTAGAAGCTGCAGGAACGAGGGGAAATCTGGTATTTTCAAACAGAGGTAGGAAGATTAAAGCAAAGTAACAGGTGTCATTGTCAAAATAAAAGCACCAGTTACATATGCTAGTCAGAAAGAAAGTTGTTCAATTATTTTTGTGATTGGAGACTATCCTTGTCTCTGTCTTATTTCAGACATAGTCATGGAGCTATAATTCTATCTTGTTCCACAACAGTTAAGGAGTTGCCTTGTCTAATTGTTATATATGATCTATGAGAATTGTTTATGTTGTGCCTAGGATATTGTGTTTCCAACAATGATTTCTTTTTAGATGAATCATGTAAATAAATTAGCCATTTATTTTCATTTTTGAGTGTTTTTAAGAATGAGTATTACATTTCATCAAATGCTTTTTCGGTATCCATGGAGAAGGTCTTACTATTTTCTTCTTACATCTGTTAATAGGATAAATTATATATATATATATATATATATATATATATCTTCTAATATTAATTCATTATTGCATCATAGAATAAACTCTAGTTGCTCAAAAGGCATCAGGTTTCAGGAGGCTGCTGGATTTCTATGTATTTTTTTTTAGGAGTTTGCATTAATATTCAGAAGTGAGATTAAAACTTTTATATCCAGCAAAAATATCCTCTAAAAGTGAAGGCATTTTTATTGGTAATATCCCCCAAATTGGAAACAATCCAAATGTCCCTTCATAGGTGAATGGATAAACAAATTGTGGTATAAGAATGCAATGGAATACTACCCAGCAGTACAATAGACTAACTACGGATGCATGCAACAATATGGATGAAGCTCAAAGCAACTATGCCAAGTGAAAAAAGTTGGATTAAAGATATATATGCTATATGATTCCTTTTTCATGAAATTCTTTTTAAAACTTTAATTCAGTGACAGAAAGTACATCAGTCATTATCTGAAGAGTAGGGGGGTAAGGAGAAGTGGGAGGCAGAGATTACAAAGGGATACACAAAAACTGTTGGGGGTGTTGGATACACTGACTATCTTGACTATGGTGATGGTTTCACAGTTTGTATGTTTATCAAAGTTATCACATTGTTCACTTTAAATATGTGCAATGTATTTTACATCAATTATACACTAACAAAACTGTTAACAGAATATGGTGGTGAGTGGTAACAAAATATAACCTTTTTCAGAGAAAAAAATTTATTATTTCTTATTACCAGCACACTCTTGCTAAAGGAAATACTAAAGCATTTACAGAATAGGAAATGGCAACCGACTTCAATATTCTTGCCTGAAAAGTCCCATGGACAGAGGAGCCTGGTGGGCTATAGTCCATGAGGTCACCAGAGTCGGACACAACTGAACAATTGAGCATGAAACATTTACACTTCAAGAATACAAAAACTGATCCATGACAAAAGGCATTCAATTTAAAAAGAGGAATGAAAAGAAAATAAAAGTTATAAACATATGAATAAATGTCAATGTACTTTTTAAAAATAATATTAATGAGAATTATAAAATAGAATTGATACATATGGCAATGCCCAGATACAAGTTCCAAATGTTGTAAATGAAGTTAAAATGTTGTTACTTGTACAGTCTAATTTGTACAGTCTAGAAGTAAACTAGATGATTCATTTTTTTCTTTTGATTTATTAATTTGACTATGTTATAACATGACTTTATGTTATAATAATGTGACTACTTTATGCCATAATATTAAAACAAAACTTTACAATGGCTATTACTACAGTCAGAAGACTGTAACTACATGGTTTTCATCAGAAAAACATGGTTTAAAATTTTAGGTGTTTAAGAATACAGTCTCAAAATTTATGAAACAAAAAAGAAGAATTCAAGGAGAAACAGATACTTATATGATTATAGTAGCTAATTTTAACATACTTCTTTTTTACCATGATAGAACAAAGACATTAAAAATCATTAATGTAAACTATTTTAAAAGAAATATTAACAGGCTTAATCTAAAAACATATATAAACATTGTACCCAACAAAGGGAAAATAATGCTATTTTTTCATTCAAAGAATATTTATTTAGATGAACTGATTATATGTTAGATGAAAACAAGGCTCAATAAATTTCAAAGATTTTAAAAGACATGTGAATGTATATTTATAAAAGATACCATTTGTACAACATCACTTCAGTCGTGTCCGACTCTTCGCAACCCCGTGAATCGCAGCATGCCACGCCTCCCTGTCCATCACCAACTCCCGGAGTTCACTCAAATTCATGTCCATCAAGCCGGTGATGCCATCCAACCATCTCATCCTCTGTTGTCCCCTTCTCCTCCTGCCCCCAATCCCTCCCAGCATCAAGGTCTTTTCCAATGAGTCAACTCTTCACATGAGGTGGCCAAAGTATTTGAGTTTCAGCTTTAGCATCAGTCCTTCCGATGAACACCCAGGGCTGATCTCCTTTAGAATGGACTGGTTGGATCTCCTTGCAGTCCAAGGGACTCTCAAGAGTCTTCTCCAACACCACAGTTCAAAAGCATCAATTTTTCGGCGCTCAGCTTTCTTCACAGTCCAACTCTCACATCCATACATGACCACTGGAAAAACCATAGCCTTGACAACATAAGCCTTTATCAATACTAGGAAAAAAATAAAAGGAGAATCAGCCTTATTATAAAACAAGTTGGAATGCTAGCCTAAAAGCATCAAACATGGCAAGAGGGGCACTAATGCTAAGAGGTAACATTTATAAGGGAAATGAAAAAGTTACAAATAGTTTTTGCACCAAATGACACAGAAACAACCTCCCTAAGGCAGAAAATATAGGAGATCTGAAAAGAAAAACAAGTAATATTGGATGGGTCAAAAGGTTCACTGGGCTAGTAAGATGGCTCTAGTAGTGCTTAGTTGTCTTTAACTTCATTCAAAATACTTTTATTAGATTGTACTGTGACAGCTATCATATCAGTGTGCATTTTATTTTTTATTTTTTAAAATTCATTTATTTTAATTGGAGGCTAATTTCTTTACAATATTGTGGTGGTTTTCGCCATACATCGACATGAATCAGCCATGGGTGTATATGTGTCCCTCCATCCTGACCTCCTCTCTCATCCCATCCCTCTGGGTTGTCCCAGAGCACCAGCTTTGGGTCCCCTGCCTCACTCATTGAATTTTCACTGGTCATCAATTTTACATATGGTAATATACGTGTTTCAGTGCTATTCTCTCATATTGTCGCACCCTCGCCTTCTCCCACAGAGTCCAAAGGTCTGTTCTTAACATGTGTCTCTTTTGCTGTCTTGCATATAGGGTCAACATCACCATCTTTCTAAATTCCATATATATGCATTAATACACTGTATTGGTGTTTCTCTTTCTGGCTTACTTCACTCTGTATAATAGGCTCCAGTTTCATCCGCTTTATTAGAACTGACTCAAATGTTCTTTTTTATAGCTGAGTAATATTCCATTATGTATATGTACCACAACTTCCTCATCCATTTGTCTGCCAATGGACATCTAGGTTGCTTCCATATCCTAGGTATCGGAAACAGTGCTGCAATGAACTTTGGGGTACATGTGACTCTTTCAATTCTAGTTTCTTAGGTGTGTATGCCCAGCAGTTGGATTGCTGGATCATATGGCACTTATATCTCTGGTTTTTTAAGGAATCTCCACACTGTTCTGCATAGCAGCTGTGCTAGTTTGCATTTCCACCAACAGTGTAAGAGGGTTCCCTTTTCTCTACACCCTCTCCAGCGTTTATTGTTTGTAGATTTTGTGATAGCAGCCATTCTGATTGGCCTGAGATGGTACCTCATTGTGGTTTTGATTTGCATTTCTCTGATAATGAGTGATGTTTAACATCTTTTCATGTGTTTGTTAGCCATCTGTATGTCTTCTTTGGAGAAATGTCTGTTTGAATTTTTTGGCCCATTTTTGGATTGAGTCGTTTATTTTTCTGGTATTGAGCTGCATGAGTTGCTTGTATTTTAGAGATGAATTCTTTGTCAGTTGCTTCATTTGCTATTATTTTCTCCCATTCTGAAGGCTGCCTTTTCACCTTGCTTATAGTTTCCTTCGTTGTGTAAAAGCTTTTATGTTTAATTAGGTCCCATTTGTTTATTTTTATTTCCATTACTCTGGAAGGTGGGTCATAAAGGATCTTGCTGTGATTTATGTCAGAGAGTGTTCTGCCTATGTTTTCCTCTAAGAGTTTTATAATTTCTGGTCTTACATGTAGATCTTTGATCCATTTTGAGTTTATTTTTGTGTATAGTGTTAGAAAGTATTCTAGTTTCATTCTTTTACATGTGGTTGACCAGTTTTCTCAGCACCAGTTGTTAAAGAGATTGTCTTTCCTCCACTGTATATTTTTGCCTCTTTTGTAAAAGATAAGGTGTCCATAGGTGCGTGGGCTTATCACTAGGCTTTCTATTTTTTTCCACTGATCTATATTTCTGTCTTTGTGTCAGTACCATACTGTGTTGATGACTGTAGCTTTGTAGTATAGTCTGAAGTCAGGCAGGTTGATTCCTCCAGTTCCATTAGTCTTTCTTAAGATTGCTTTGGCTATTCGAGGATTTTGTGTTTCCATATGAATTTTGAAATTATTTGTTCTAGTTCTGTGAAAAATACCTTTGGTGGCTTGATAGGGATTGCATTGAATCTATTGATTGCTTTGGGTAGTATAGTCATTTTCACTATCTTGATTCTTCCAATCCAGGAACATGGTATATTTCTCCATCTACTTGTATCATCTTTGATTTCTCTCACCAGTGTTTTATAGTTTTAGATAGATAGATAGATAGATAGATAGATAGATAGATAGATAGATAGATCTTTTGTCTCTTTAGGTAAATTTATTCCTAAGAATCTTATTCTTTTCATTGCAATAGTGAATGGGATTTTTTTCCCTTAATTTCTCTTTCTGTTTTCTCATTGTTAGTGTATAGAATGCAAGGGATTTCTGTGTATTAATTTTATATCCTGAAAGTTTACTATATTCATTGATTGCTGCTGCTGCTACTTAGTCACTTCAGTCATGTCTGACTCTGTGTGACCCCATGGACTGCAGCCCTCCATGCTCCTCCATCCATGGGACTCTCCAGTCAAGAATACTGGAGTGGGTTGCCATTTCCTTCTCTATATTCATTGATTAGCTCTAGTAATTTTTTGGTGGTGTCTTTAGGATTTTCCATGTAGAGGATCATGTCATCTGCAAACAGTGAAAGTTTCACTTCTTTTCCAATCTGGATTCCTTTTATTTCTTTTCCTTCTTAGTGCATTTTAAAAAAACAAAAACTTTTCAAAATTGGTGAATTTTTGTATAGCTACTTTAATATTGAAGAAGGAAGAAAAAAGGAATATTCTTAGCATAATTTTCTTTGTTATTTCAAGAAAAGTAAAAACACTACTGAAATGCAAGAAAAGATTTGTGCAGTGTATGAAGTGCTATGATTGATCAAATGTGTCAGAACTTCTGGTTCAGTATGGCAGAGTGAAAGGAAGTGCACTCATCTTCCCCTGCCAGAGCACTAAAATCACAACTAGCTGTTGAACAACCATAGACAGGAGAATGCTTTGTTGTTGTTCAGCCACTCAGTCGTGTCTGACTTTTTGCCACCCCATGGACTGCAGTATACCAGATTTCCCTGTCCTTCACTATCTCCTGGAGTTTGCTGAAACTCACGTCCATTCAATTGGTGATGCCATCCAAACATCTCATCCTCTGTCACCACCTTCTCCTCCTTCCCTCAGTCTTTCCCAGCATCAGGGTCTTTTCCAATGAGTCAGCTCTTTGTATCACGTGGTCAAAGTATTTGAGCTTCACCTGAAGCATCGATCTCACCAATGAATATTCAGGGTTGATTTCCTTTAGGATCGACTGGTTTGATGTCCTTGTTGTCCAAGGGACTCTCAGGAGTCTTCTCCAACACCATAGTTCAAAAGCATCAGTCATTTGGCATTTAGCCTTCTTTATGGTCCAACTCTTACCATCATTACATGACTACTGGAAAAACCATAGCTTTCACTACATGGACCTTTGTCAGAAAAATGATGTCTCTGCTTTTTAATATTCTAAGTTTGTCATAGTTTTTCTTCCAAAGAGCAAGCGTCTTTTAATTTCATGGCTGAAGTCATGCTTGCAGTGATTTGGAGCTCAAGAAAAAATAAAGTCTGTCATTGTTTGCACTTTTTCCCCATCTATTTGACTTGAAGTGATATGACCAGATGCCATGATCCTAGGTTTTTAATGTTGAGTTTCAAGCCGGCTTTTTCAAGCTCCTCTTTCACCTTCATCAAGAGGTTCTTTAGTGCCTCTCCACTTTTTGCCATTAGGGTGGTATCATCTGCATGTCTAAGATTCATATTTCTCCCAACAACCTTGATTCCAGCTTGTGATTCATCCAGCCTGGCATTTTGCATGATGTACTCTTCGTAAAAGTTAAATAAGCACAGAGACAATATACAGCCTTGACATATTCTTTTCCCAGCTTTGAACCAGACTGCTATTCCATGTCCACTTCTCACTGTTGCCTCCTGACCTGCATACAGGTTTTTCAGGAGGCAGGTAAGGTGGTCTGGTATTCCCATCTCTTTAAGAATTTACCACAGCTTGTCTATGATCCATAGTCAAAGGCTTTAGCATAGTCAATGAAGCAGATGTAGATGTTTTCCAGAACTCTCTTGCATTTTCTAATATCCAATGGATGTTGCCAATTTCATCTCTGGTTCCTCTGCCTTTTCTGTATACAGTTTGTACATCTGGAAGTTCTTGGTTCACCTACTGCTGAACCAAGCTTGAAGGATTTTGAGCATCACCTTGCTAGCTTGTGAGATGAGTGCAATTGTGGGGTAGTTTGAACATTCTTTGGCATTGCCCTTCTTTGGGATTAGAATGAAAACTGACCTTTTTCAGTCCTGTGGCCACTGCTGAGTTTTCCAAATTTGCTGGCATATTCAGTGCAGCACTTTCACAGCAGCATCTTTTCAGATTTGAAGTAGCTCAGCTGAAATCCCATCACCTCCACTAGCTTTGTTCTTAATAATGGTTCCAAAGGCCCACTTGACTTTGCACTCTAGATTGTCTGGTTCTAGGTAAATGCCAGCTCCATTATAGTTATCTGGGTCATTAAGACCTTTTTTGTATAATTCTTCTGTGTATTCTTGCCACTTCTTCTTAATCTCTTCTGCTTCTGTTAGTTCCTTACTGTTTCTGTCCTTTATTGTGCCCATCTTTGCATGAAATTTTCCCTTAGTATCTCTAATTTTCTTGAAGAGATCACTAATCTTTCCCATTCTATTGTTTTCCTCTATTTCTTCGCATTGTTCACATAAGAAGGCTTTCTTGTCTCTCCTTGCTATTCTTTTGCACTCCGCATTCAGATGCGTATATCTTTCCTTTACTCCTTTGCCTTTTGCTTCTCTTCTTTTCACAGATTTTTCTAAGGCATCCTCAGACAACCATTGTGTCTTCTTGCATTTCTTTTTCTTAGAGATGGTTTTGGTTACCACCCCTTATACAATATTATGAACCTCCGTCCATAGTCTTCAGTCACTCTGTTTATCAGATCTAATCCCTTGAATGTTTTTGTCACTTCCACAGTGTAATCATAGGAGATTTGATTTATGTCATACCTGAATGACATAGTGGTTTTCCCCACTTTATTCAATGTAAGCCTGAATTTTGCAATAAAGAGCTCATGATCTTAGACCATAGTCAGCTTCCAGTCTTGTTATGGCTGACCATAGAAAACTTCTCCATCGTCAGCGGCAAAGAATATAATCAATCTGATTTTTGTATTGGCCATCTGATATCCATGTGTAGAGTCATCTCTTATGTAGTTGTAAGTGGGTATTTGCTGTGATGAGGTTGTTCTTTTGGCAAAACTCATTAGCCTGTGGTCTGCTTCATTTCATACTCCAAGGCCAAGCTTGCCTGTTAACTCCAGGTGTCTCTTGACTTCCAATCTTTGCATTCCAGTCCCCTATGATGAAAAGGACACCTTTTTTGCTGTTAGTTCTAGAAGATTTTGTAGGTCTTCATAGAACTGTTCAACTTCAACTTCTTTGACATTAGTGGTGGGACATAGACTTGGATTACTATGATGTTGAATGGTTTGCCTTAGAAATGAACCAAGATCACTCTGTCCTTTTTTGAGATTGCACCCAAACACTGTTTTGAACTATTTTGTTGACTATGAGAGCTACTCCATTTCTTCTAAGGGAGTCTTGCCTACAGTAGTAGATATAATGGTCATCTGAATTAAATTCACCCATTCCCATCCATTTTAGTTCACTGATTTCTAAAATGTCAATGTTCACACTTGCCATCTCTGGTTTGACTACATCCAATTTACTTTCATTCATGGACCTAATATTCCAGGTTCCTATGCAATACTGTCCTTTACAGCATCATATTTACCTTTACCACTGGACGTATCTAAAGCTAGGTATCGTTTCCTCTTTGGTTCAAAGCCTCTTCATTCTTTTTGGAAATATTTCTCAGTTCTTCCCCAGTAACATATTGAACACCTACTGATCTGTGGGATTATCTTTCAGTGTCCTATCTTTTTGCCTTTTCACACTGTTCATGGGGTTCTCAAGGCAAGAATACTGAAGGGATTTGCCAATCCCTTCTCCAGTTGTCCACATTTTGTCAGAACTCTCCACCATGACCTTTCCATCTTGAGTGGCCTTGCACGGTATGGCTCATAGTTTCATTGAGTTACACACTGAGTTATTTCACCTGTTCTGGGTCCAGCATAGTACATTGCTCAGTTGTGTCTACTCTTTGTGATCCCATGGACTGTAGCCTGCCAAACACTTCTGTCCATGGGACTTTACAGACAAAAATGCTGGAGTGGGGTCCCATTCCCTTCTCCAGGTGAACTTCCTGACCCAGGGATTGAACCAGAATCACCCAAGTCTCTCGTGTCTCCTGCATTGGCAGGTGGATTCTTTACCACTAGCACTACCTGGGAAGCTTCAGGAGAATGCTGGAACCCACCAAAAAATATACCCTACATCCAAAGACAAAAAAGTGGCCATAGCAGGTTTGTAGGAGGGGCACAATCACGATAAAAGTCCAATCCCATACCCACTTGGTGGATGACCCACAAACCAGAGAACATTAACATAAAAGAAGTTCTCCCACTGTTGTGAAGTTTCTGAACCCTACATCAGGCTTCCCATCCTGGGGCTTTGACAAAGGGACTGGGAATCCCAGGGAATCTGACTATGAATCTGACTATCTATCCATAGGATTTGATTATAGGACTTCCATTGGACTTGGGGAAATGAGACTCCAGTCTTAAATGAAGAGCACGGATATAATCTTGTGTGCACCAAGACCCAGAGGAAAGAAGCAGTGACTCCACAAGGGACTAAAACAAAACTACCTGGTAGTGTGAGCCTCCTGGAAAGGTCGCCTTTGCATAAACCCTCTTGGAGGTCACCATTAACCTGACCATAGAGCCCTAGACCCAAGGGCTGGGTCGCCTCAGGCCAAAAAATTACCAGGGAGGGATAACAACCCCACCCATCAGCAGATAATGGAATTAAAGCTTCACTGGCCAAGGCTCTGCTCACCAGAGCAAGACCAGTTTTTACCACTGCCAGTCCCTCCCATCAGGAACCTTACACAAATCTCTTAGCCTCCTCCCTCAGAGGGCAGACAGAAGAAGCAGAAGAGCCATCATCCCACAGAGACTAGAACAAAAACCAAATCACAGAAAGTTAATCTGGATGAAAAAGCAGAAAGCTATATCCCAGATGAAGGGACAAGATAAAATCCAAGAAAAATAAATAAATGAAGAGAAGATAGGCAATCTTCCAGAAAATATTCAGAATAACGGTATTGAAGATGATCCAGATCGCAAGAAAACAATGGAGAAGATGCAAGAAATGTTTACCAAAGACCTACAAGGACTAAAGAACAGAGATGAATAATACTCTCAAAGGAATCAGTAACTCAATAACTGAGGCAGAAGAATGGACAATTGACCTGGAGTACAGACTGGTGGAAATCAGTTCTGCAGAACAGAATTTTTTTTTTAAGTGAAAAGAAGGAAGACAGTCTAAGAGACTTCTGGAACAATATTAAATGCACCAACATTGGCATTATAAAGGTCCCAGAAGGAAAAGAGAGAGAGAAAGGACCTGAGAAAATATTTGAAGAGATAATAATAGCTGAAAACTTCCCTAACATGGGAAAAGAAGTAGTCAACCAAGTCCAGGAAGCAGAGAATCCCAGGAAAGATAAATCCAAGGAGGACCATACCGAGACACATGGTAATCAAACTGACAAAAATTAGGGACAGATAAAATATTGAAAGTAACAAGGGAAAAATGGCAAATAACATACAAGGGAATGCCCATCAGATTACAAGCTAATTTCTTGACAGAAACTCTACAAGCCAGAAGGGGAATGGCATGATATATTTAAACGGATGAATGGGAAGAACCAACAACCAAGAATACTCTATCCAGCAAGACTCTCATACAGATTTGATGGAGAAATCACCAGCTTTCCAGACAAGTGAAAGTTAAGAGAATTCGGCACCACACTGAGAAAGATTGAAGGCAGGGGCAGAAGGGGACAACAGAGGATGAGATGGTTGGATAGCATCACTGACTCGATGGACAAAAGTTTGAGCAAGCTCTGGGAGTTGGTGATGGACAGGGAAGCCTGGCATGCTGCTGTCCATGGGGTTGCAAAGAGTCAGACATGACTGAGGGACTGAACTGAACTGAAACCAGCTTTACAACCAGTGCTAAAAGAACTTCTCTAGGCAAAAAAAAAAAAAAAAAAAGGAAAAGATCTACAGATAATAAATCCAAAACAATTAAGAAAACTAATAGGGTCATACATATGGATAATTACCTTAAATGTAAATGGATTAGATGCACCAACCAAAAGACATAGACTGGCTGTGTGCATGAAAACATGTGCATGTATGCATTTCCACTTACCACATCACTGCTTGACACCACTCCAAAAATGTATGTAATTATTTTATATTGTTAGGTTAATCATGTTCCCATTGTGGTTTGCGATTGTAATTCTTTTATTTTTCATCTGGCTGTTGGTTGTGAAAACTGATAAACATTTTTTACTATTGTGATTGTGCAACTATTACTCACTTACCATTGTATCATGACTGGTCAATTAAAAAATAGAATTTTATATAAACCAAAACTATGATTTAATAGAAAAACCTATAATCACTTCTTAAAATCCAAGTGCATATCAACATTATCTTGGAATTTTTTGAAAAATACAAAATTTTTTCTCCAAATCTTCAGATATATTTCTAATTAGTAGACGTGTTTAAAAACAGCTGGACTATATGGTGATCTTTTACTTTTATCTAGTTTGTTTCACATTTTCTATCTCATATTCTGTTTCATTTAGTTTGTTTTCCAATTTCTTCATCTCTTCTTTTTCTTTAATGTTCTTTCCTAAACCTTTACCAAGTGTAGTATAAAAGCTTTTGTTTATATATATATAAATAGTATGTATAATATACATATATTTCAGAAAAGTTACCATTTTTAACTAAAAAATTTTGCCATTTGACTTCACTTGTTTGATTAATATAAATAGAATGTTAGATTTCTAATTTAAAAAATAGATAAGCAACAAGCAACAAATATTTACTGTGTAGCACAGGGAAATATAGTCAATATCTCATAGTAGCCTATAATGGAGAAAATCTGGAAAATAATAAATGGGTATATGTCTGGCTGAATCACCCTGCTGTTTACTTGAAGCATTGTAAGTCAACTATACTTCAATTAAATAGGTATATTAAAGAAAAATAAAGATTGGAGAGAGAAAAAACAACCAGGAAAAATTGTGAAAATTACAAAAACTGTGTTGCAACAGGGAAACATGATTGCGGCACAAATCTTAAATGAAAAAAATATATATATGTCTCCAGGTAAATTAGCAAAACTAGAGAATTTTGCACCAAACCTTATCTGATATCTTTACCTCCTGTGACAAAACAATTTTAATGGGAACCTTCTCCTTTACAGAAAATATTAAGTCCTATCTATCTCCCTGGGCAGAGATAATAAATGCCTTCTAGAATTTTTTTTTAAGTATCAGAAGTGGTTTGCAAAGTTTCATACTGAAGATTTCTCATGGACAATGGTCCATAGTCGGGTAGGTCAGTTGAAGTTGACAGAGATCAAATCAAGACATTAATTGAGAACAATCAATGTTGTACCATGGGTGATATAGCCAAATACTCAAAATAACTAAATTAAGTATTGAAAATCATTTCCACCAGCTTGGTTATATTAATTGCTTTGATGTTTGGGTTACATGTAAGTTAAGCAAAAAAAAAAAAAAAACTTGACCATATTTCTGCACGTGATTCTCTACCAAAATGTAATGACATTTTGCTTTTAAAACAAATTGTGACAGATGATGAAAAGTGGATACTGTACAATAATGTGGAATAGAAGAGATCTTAAGCAAGTGAAATAAACCACTACCAACCTCACCAAAGGCTGGTCTTGATGTAAAGAAAGTGATGTGTATATGGTGGGATTGGAAGGGAGTATTATGAGCTCTTTTTGGAAAATCAAGTGATTAATTCCAAAAAATAGTTTTCCCAATTAGACCAACTAAAGGCAGAACTCCATGAAAGGCATCCAGAATTAGGCATAACCTTCCATCAGGATAATGCAAGACCACATGTTTCTTTGATAACCATGTCAAAACTAGTGGTTACAGTGTGGCTGGGAAGTTCTGATTCACCCATGGTATTCACCAGACTTTGCACCTTCAGATTTTCATCTATTTCAGTTTTTACAAAATTCTCTTAATGGAAAAAATTTCAGTTCCTTGGGAGACTGTAAAAGGTACCTGGAAATGTTCTTTGCTCAAAAAAATAAAAAGTTTTGGGAAGATGGAATTATGAAGTTGCTTGAAAAATAGCAGAAGGTAATGGAACAAATTGGTGAATACATTGTTCAATAAAGTTCTTGGTAAAAATGAAAAATATGTCTTTTATTTTTACTTTAAAAAGGAAGGAATTTTCTGGCCAACCCAATATATGAAATGTTTAATTCTGTTCTTTTAGTCTAAGACAGACCATGTCAGTAGAAAATAAATAAAAACAAAAAATACATAAGCAACTTAATCAATAGTCAATATGGTAAACATGATTGATACATATCAAATTCTATATCTCTCAAAAATAATTCATTTGTGAGTATGGATATTTTTATGCCATACATTTGAAAAACAGTTTTTCCAAGTATAAAAATATATATTCTCTGATTACAATTGAATAAAAAATAAAAATTTAAAAAATTGAATAAAAATCATATATATGCATTTCAATTTTAAAAAGAATAAAAATAAACAGCTTATAAACACCTGTCTCAGAAAAAAATTAATGGAAGGAAAGCATATAAAAGTATAAATGCTGACAAGTACATAAATTAATATATAAAAATATAGAGCCAACCAACTAAGAAGTCAAAACTAGAACTGTAAAAATAAAGAAATGGATGAACTTATTAAAAAAGAGAGGGAACACAAATATATTGAAAAGAAATTATAAGAAACACAAAGTACTTGATCCAACTTCATGCAAATAAAATTTAAATCTTTAATAAAACTAATTTTCTAGTTACATACAAATTATTAAAACTGACCTCAGAAGAAACAGAATAGAAAAAACTGAAACAATCATAATTTCTGAGAAAGGTTCAAAGATTTATTCTTTAATGAAGTAAAGTAAAATAATGTTCTTTTATGGCTAAAGTAATATTCCGTTGTATAGATATACCACACCTTCTTTATCCATTCATATATCGACAGGTTGTTTCTATGTCTTGGCTATTGTAAATAATGCTGCATTGAATGTAGGGGTGCAAATATCTTTTTGAGTTAGGGAGGATTTTCATTTCCTTCCTTCATTTTTTTCCTACCCAGAAGTGGAACTGCTGAATCATACGATACTTCTATTTTTAATCTCCATGCTATTTTCAATAGTGGCTACACTAATTTACATTTCACCAACAGTGCACAAGAGTTCCCTTTTCTCCACATCCTCACCAGCATTTGTTATCTCTTATCTTTTGGATAATAGCCATTTTAACAGGTGTGAGGTGAACGCTCATTGTGGTTTTAATTTGCATTTCCCCAAATGATTAATGATGTTGAGAACCTTTTCAGGTACCTGATGGCCTTCTGTATATCTCCTTTGGAAAAATGTCTATTCAGGTCCTATGCCTATTTTTTAAATCAGATTGTTTGTCTTTTTGATGTTGAGTTGTATGAGTTCTTTTATATGTTGGATATTAACCCCTTATCAGGTATATAATCCACAAATATTTTCTTCCATTTGGTAGGTTGCCCTTTCATTTTACTGATGGTTTCCTTTGTTGTACAGAAGCTTTTTATTTCAATATAGCTAAACTTATTTATTATTGTATTTATATATATTGAATTGGTCAAAAAGTTTGTTTGGGTTTTCCTGTAAGATGGTATGGAAATACCTGAATGAACATTTTTGCCAACTCAATATGTAAGGATATGTGTTAGTCGCTCAGTCATGTCTGACTCCTTGTGACCCCATGGACAATAGCCCACCAGGCTTCTTTGTCCATGGAATTCTCCAGGCAAGAACACTGGAGTGGGTAACCATTTCCTTCTCCATAGGATCTTCTGAATCCAGGGATTGAGCCTGGATCTTCCACATTGCAGCCAGATTCTTTACCATCTGAGCCACCAGGGAAGCCCATAGAAGATATATATAATGTATATGATAATTTTCATCTGTGGGATAGTTGGCTCAATAGAAGTTACTGGCTACTACTGGAAGTGAAATTCTATACATTATTTTAATAGATTTAATTGAATGGCTCTTTCCTAGTGATATTTGAATATGCAATTTCATCTAACAAAGAGTTATCTTGGGTGCATTGCAGTGCACAATAGATATGTACTGAAAATTCCAGTGAGGGATATTAGTATTCCATTTTACTACAGTGGGTTCCAGGTGTAAAGTTTCTTTAGACTGAAAAAGAAATAATTCTTATTCAGAGCTCTATGAGTATCACATCTTCTTGCTGGCATGGGCTAGAAACTTCAGGTTTTCTCTCTCATCCATGTTACTGTATGTTCAATGGAATAATCAACTTAGGTTTATTGCTTATGAATTACCCTCTTGATTCAGATTAGGTCAAGAATTGGCTATTGCCCTCAATCTGACCCCACGCTGAGCCACATGACAGGTCGGGAAGTGCTGATCATGTACGCCAGGCTGCGGGGTGTTCCTGAGCCAGACATTGGCATGTATGTTGAAACCTTTTTGTGTTCAATGCACATGGAAACCCATGCTGACAAGCTGGTCCACACATACAGGTAAGACATTATGCTGCTTATTTATTAAGCTGCCTAGTGCCCATCTGTATTTCTGCTGTTTAGAATGAATGCCTGTAAACTCAACCTGACAACTCTATCACACAGAAGCAATGACGGTGACATAGCCTTACTTCCCGTCAGGGTTCAGATGCAGATCACATTTGTATGAAATTAACCTTTTGCAGACATGATCTGTAGCCTTTGCATTTCAAAAAGAACACATTCATTCCTGTATCCCTATGGTTATTTATCTCTTCAAAACAAAAATATTTGTTGATGATGCTAAAAAGCATACCCCTCCAAAAGTCATTTCAATGAAAATGAGTTGGTGTATACACAGCATTGTGGACATATGAGCTAATTCTGTTGAATTAATGATAACCTTATTTCTTCTTTCTCCTGCACTTTCCTCTCCTTCTTTGACAATAAAGTGGAGGAAACAAACGTAAATTGAATACTGCTATTGCCCTAATGGGAAAGTCCTCAGTTGTTTTCCTGGATGAACCATCTACTGGCATGGACCCAGTAGCCAGGCGCCAAATGTGGGACACAGTTACATGGACATGTAATAGTGGCAAAGCTATCGTCATATCTTCCCACAGGTATGACCCATTAGGAAACTTGGATGAAAGTTAGAAGTGTATAAGAGAGAATTAGTTTGAGTCAGGGATATGTCAGTGAACTTGTCTAAGTACGTGACGTACATAAGAGGGACTGTGAGCAAATGCTGATTCCTGGGTAAAATCTAGAATACTCAGTTAAGTTCTGAAATCCAGACTTGGTAGAAGGTAGGAAGTCAGGGAAGTGTTTCTCTTGTGAATTTAGAAATCAACTGCTTTGAATCTTTAAATCTCCTCTTTCCAAATATTGTCTTAGTAATGATCACTTGCAATATAAAGCCTTCTTACTATAAGTGTTACCTTATAATCGTAGCTCTGTTTTGAAATATAAAATTTTGCTTCTGAGAGGGAGTCTCTTCATTCATATATCCTTTGTGCCTCTAGCATGGAAGAATGTGAGGCCTTTTGTACCAGACTGGCCATCATGGTAAAGGGGAAGTTCAAGTGCCTAGGCAGCCCACGTCACCTCAAGAACAAGTTTGGTAATATATATACTCTGACAGCAAAGATTAACATTGATGATAATGAAGATAAACTAGAGGAGTTCAAAAAATTCATTGAGACAAATTTCCCAGGTAATGTAGATAGGGCTTACTTGTGAAAATTGTTTTTAAGTCACGTATGTTGTTCTGCTGCATGTACTCAATACCTTTTTTCCATGAATAATTGATGTTTATTGAGCTTTTATATTAGGCTCCTTTAGAAATAATTTTTCTATAAATTTATCCCTGATTATGCTAAGAAGCTTTCTCAAAATAGCAGAGGTTCTCACCAGTCTCTTGTAGGAATTAACTAGTAAGATACATCCATTCAAGTTTATTCATTTAGAGTTAAATTATTGAAGTTAAGTCTCTATTTTTTACCCTTGATAATTTTTAAGGTTTCCCTTCTGTTTGAGCATCTTTCCTCTGCCATTCCCTGATTACTGAGTCAGGCAATGTTTATGAAATGCAAATCCCCTTTTCTTCTTTCAAGGAAATGAACTGGATGTTTGACATAAAAATTTATTCAGCCTTTGTGTACTAATTTCAGCAAGTGCCTCTCTGTGCCCATGATAAACAAATTTATAGCCAGCTTCTATTTATTTGTACTCTCACTACTTTATTTGTAGTCTTTAACTTGAATGATCACTCTATCAACAGTGTGGTAGCCAGATGGTTAGGATGCATGTTTAAAAGCATGGAGTCTATAACAATGATAAAGCAATAAATGGTATTGGCCTGCACTAAGGAAGTGACAGTAAGCATGGAGAGGAAGAAATTATAGGAAATGAGAGAGAGAGAGAGAGAGAAGAGAACGCAATGGCACCCCACTCCAGTGTTCTTGCCTGGAGAATCCCAAGGACGGGGGAGCCTGGTGGGCTGCCGTCTATGGGGTCACACAGAGTCGGATACAACTGAAGCAACTTAGAGAGAGAGAGAGAGAGAGAGAGAGAGAGGCAGTTGGGGGGGGGGGGGAATGATCAATTAGAGAGGAAGAACCATAATGTAGGAAAGATCATTAATTTAGTATTAATTATATTAGAATATTCTAATAAATATGTCCATCAGGCCAGTTGGATATTCGTTTAGCCATTCATTCATATGGAAAGATTTGTGGAGGATTTTTTGTATGCAGTGTTGAAGATAATTAACCACACAGAAGCATATATATATATATATATATATATACATACATACTATGAGCCATTCCAATATCCTGTTTAACTTGAAGGTAATAGAGGACACAAAAAACTGAGGCCAAACTTGTCTTAAAAGAGGTGATGAACACAATAGCTTGGATGTGAAACTACGTATGGAAAGTTACTGAACTGGCAATCTTTCCCCATGCTATCCTTGAGCAAATTAGCTATTTCAAATAAAACTTCCCCATTTAAAGATAACAAACTAGAAAGGATGGTCCCTTTACGTACGGGACCTATGCATAAAAATTATCCAGAAAAGGAATAAAGAAAGAACTATAACATGTGAAAGGCAACTTAAATATACATTTCAGCCTAAAATTATCTGTAGGAATTAGAAGACTGTTTCAATTAAATGCTTCCCTCTAGTGGCAAAGAATTTAAGACATCATTCATTTTTTTAAAAGGCCACAGAGAAAATAGTTCCTCTTTCTACAGCATGACAGATTATTCTCTCAGAAATGTACCACTATTAAAATAAAAATACATATTGGAAAACATAAAGTAAACATGCTTCTAATTATTTGCTTAGACTCAGAAAAAGGGGAGAAAAAAATTCAAAGAACCAAAACAGAACAGAAAAAAATTATCAAGCTAAAACCTGATAGAGACGATAATAAAATGCAAAAATTGGTTTTCCTTGAAACATATTTCAATACCAGTACTGATATAACTTTGAACCCACTGCAGTGTGAGAAGCTTAATCTAAGATTCCCACTAAGCAAGGACCTTCAAAAATGAACAAATGCTTTAGCTGCCAGCCCAGAATGTAAGAAGGTTAAAAACTGACATTCTGCCCTAGTAACAAGTAAAAAGCTTAACAAACTAAAAAATCAACAAATCTTCCTAGGATCTGAAAAAGAAGTAAGGGCAAACCACTGCAGCCAATATTGGACAGATAGGCAAATACAGGGAATCACGGATTACCAGATCAGAGAATGTCTAACAGAAACTCCAAGGGCAACCAGTGCCAAGGTGGGAAAACCTGAATTGCAATTGAATTGCTGAAAGTACTGTGTGGACACCTCTAAAGGGTAACCACCCCAGAGGGGCCAGTTATGGAGGTTTCCTACATATTGTGATATTTACCTCCAGGACCTTAACAAGGCTCCAGGGTATTATCAGAGCCTAAATGACGTCAGAGAGGTTCCAGCCAACTCTCAGCCATCGTGCTGCACAAAAGAGAGGAGAAAGAACTGAAGAACACTTGTAAAGTTCACAGTGCAGAGGCATGGGCTCACTGAATTGAGATATACACAGCCTATAGCACACTTCCTCTCCCCAACAACTCGTCACCAGATTTCTTGTTGTTTAATCACTAAGTTGCGTCCAACTCTTTGCAAACCCATGGACTGTAGCTTGCCATATTTCTCTATCTATGGGATTCCCCACACAAGAATACTGGAGTGGATTGTGATTTCCTTCTCCAGGGGATCTTCCTGACCCAGGGATAGAACCCATGTCTGCTGCTTTGGCATGCAGATTTTTTACCACTAAGCCATCAGGGAAGCCCTCATCACCACATTACAAAATGCCTATTTATAGCCATTCTCCTTCCCAGGAAGCCTGGCTATCAAAAAAAAAAAAAATACAAAGAACACCAAAATATAAGAAAACACAGTTTGAAGACATAGAGCAATGTTAGAGCCAGATATGACAAGGATGTTTGAATTGTCAGTCCTGAAATTGAAAACAACTATAATTGATATACCAAGTGCTATAATGGACAAAGTAGACAGAATTCAGGAACAAATGAGCAATGTAGGCAGACAAGTGGAAATCCTAAGAAAGGACCAAGAAGAAATGTTAGAGATCAAAAATCTAACAGAAATGAAGAATGTCTTTGATGGTTTCAGTAGACTGGACACGGCTGAGGAAAGAACCATTAAGCTAGAGGACAAAACATGGTCCACTGTAGAAGGAAAAGGCAAACCACTTCAGTATTATTGCCTTGAGAACTCCATGAACAGTATGAAAAGGTAAAAAGATAGGATTCTGAAAGATGAACTCCCCAGGTTGGTAGGTGCCCAATATGCTCCTGGAGATCAGTGAAGAAATAACCCCAGCAAAAATGAAGACATGAAGCCAAAGCAAAAACAATACCCAGTTGTGGATGTGACTGGTGATGGAACAATAATGCTGTAGCAAGCAATATTGCATAGGAACCTGTAATGTTAGGTCTATGAATCAAGGTAAACTGGAAGTGGTCAAGCAGGAGATGGCAAGAGTGAACACTAATATTTTAGGGATCAGCAAACTGAAATGGTCTGGAATGGGTGAATTCAACTCAGATGACCATTATATCTACTACTGTGGGCAAGAATCCCTTAGAAGAAATGGAGTAGCCATCATAGTCAACAAAGAGTCCCAAATGCAGTACTTGGATGCAATCTCAAAAATGATAGAATGATCTCTGTTTGTTTCCAAGGCAAACCATTCAATTTCACAGTAATCGAAGTCTATACCCTAGTCAATAATGCTGAAGAAGCTGAAGTTGAACGGTTCTGTGAAGACTTACAAGACCTTCTAGAACTAACACACAAAAAAGATGTCCTTTCCATTATAGGGGACTGGAATGCAAAAGTAGGAAGTCAAGAAACACCTAGAGTAACAGGCAAATTTGGCCTTGGAGTACAGAATGAAGCAAGGCAAAGGCTAACAGAGTTTGGCCAAAAGAAAGCACTGGTCATAGCAAACACCCTCTTTCAATAACACAAGAGAAGACTCTACACATGGACATCACCAGATGGTCAATACCAAAATCAGATTAATTATATTCTTTGCAGCCAAAGATGGAGAAGCTCTATACAGTCAGCAAAAACAAGACAGGAAGCTGACTGTGGCTCAGATCATGAACTCCTTATTGCCAAATTCAGACTTAAATTGAAGAAAGTAGGGAAAAACCACTAGACCATTCAGGTATGACCTAAATCAAATCCCTTATGATTATACAGTGGAAGTGACAAATAGATTCAAGGGATTAGATCTGATACACAGAGTGCCTGAAGAACTATGGATGGAGGTTCCTGACATTGTACAGGAGGCAGTGATCAAGATGATCCCCCAAAAAAGAATGCAAAAAGGCAAAATGGCTGTCTGAGAGGACCTTACAAAAGGCTGAGAAGAGAAGAGAGGTGAAAGGCAAAGAAGAAAAGGAAAGACATACCCAATGGAATGCAGAGTTCCAAAGAATAGCAAGGAAAGATAAGAAAGCCTTCCTCAATGATCAATGCAAAAAAAAAATAAAGGAAGACAATAGATTGGGAAAGACTAGAGATCACTTCAAGAAAATTAGAGATACCAAGGGAACATTTCATGCAAAGATGGGCTCAATAAAGGACAGAAATGGTATGGACCTAACAGAAGCAGAAGAGATTCAGAAGAGGTGGCAAGAATACACAGAAAAACTACACAAAAAAAGATCTTCATGACCCAGATAATCACGATGGTGTGATCTCTCACCTAGAGCCAGACATCCTGGAGTGCAAAGTCAAGTGGGCATTAGAAAGCATCACTATGGACAAATCTAGTGGAGGTGATGGAATTCCAGTTGAGCTATTTCAAATCCTGAAGGATGATGCTGTGAAAGTGCTGCACTCAATATGCCAGCAAATTTGGAAAATTCAGCAGTGGCCACAGAGCTGGAAAAGGTCAGTTTTCATTCCAATCCCACAAAAGGCAATGCCAAAGAATGTTCAAACTACCACACAATTGTACTCATCTCACACACTTGCAGAGTAATGCTCAAAATTCTCCAAGGCAGGCTTCAACAGTATGTCAACTGAGAACTTCCAGATGTTCAAGCTGGATTTAGAAAAGGCAGAGGAACCAGAGATCAAATTGCGAACATCCATTGGATCATCAAAAAAGCAAGAGAGTTCCAGAAAAACATCTGTTTCTGCTTTATTGACAATTCCAAAGCCTTTGACTCTGTGGATCACCACAAACTGTGGAAAATTCTTAAAGAGATAGGAATACCAGACCACCTGACCTGCCTCCTGAGAAATCTTTACACAGGTCAAGAAGCAACAGTTAGAACTGGACATCGAACAACAGACTGGTTCCAAATTGTGAAAGAAATATGTCAAGACTATATCTTGTCATTCTGCTTATTCAACTTATATTCAGAGTAATCATGAGAAATGGTGTACTGAATGAAGTATAAGCTGGAATCAAGACTACCAGGAGAAATATCAATAACCTCAGATATGCAGATGACACCATACTTACAGAAGAAAGTGAAGAAGGACCAAAGAGCCTCTTGATGAAAGTGAAAGAAGAGAGTGAAAAAGTTGGCTTAAAACTCAACATTCAGAAAACTAAGATCATGGCATCTGGTCCCATCACTTCATGGCAAAGAGATGGGGAAACAATGGAAACAGTGACAGACTTTATTTGGGGGGGCTCCAAAATCTCTACAGATGCTGACTGCAGCCATGAAATTAAAAGATGCTTGCTCCTTGGAAGAAAAGTTATGACCAACCTAGACAGCCTATTAAAAAGCAGAGACATTACTTTGCCAACAAAGGTCCATCTTGTCAAAGCTATGGTTTTTTCAGTAGTCATGTATGGATCTTAGAGTTGGACTATAAAGAAAACTGAGCACCAAAGAATTGATGCTTTTGAACTGTGGTGTTGGAGAAGACTCTTGAGAGTCACTTGGACAACAAGGAGATCCAACCAGTCCATCTTAAAGGAAATCAGTCCTGAAAATTCATTGGAAGGATGCTGAAACTGAAATTCCAATACTTCAGAAGTTTGACTCAACTGAAAAGACCCTGATGCTGGGAAAGATTGAAGGCAGGAGGAGAAGGGGATGACAGAGGATGAGATGGTTGGATGGCATCACCAACTCAATGGACATGAGTTTGAGTAAGCTCTGGGAGTCGATGATGGACAGGGAAGCCTGGCATGATGCAGTCCATGGGGTTGCAAAGAGTCATACATGACTGAGCGACTGAACTGAACTGAACTGAGAGGACATATCACTAGAACACAAAAAAATAAAAAACACAGAAAACAAAGACTGGGGTGGGAGGTAAAATATCCAAAAACTGTAGGACAGTTACAAAAAGTGTAACATATACATAATGTTGGGCATACCAGATAAAAGAAAAAGAGGCAGAAAAAAATATTTGAAACAATGACTGAGAATCTCCTCCAAATTAATGTTAACACCAACCACAAATCCAGGAAGCTCAGAGAATACCAATACAATAAATGCCAAAAATAAATAAGTAACCATGCTTAGGGATATCATTTCTCAGCTTCATAAAATCAGAGAAAAAGTCTTGAAAGAAGCCAGAGGAAAAAGACACCTTAAGCTATAGAGAAATAAAAAATCACATCCAACTTCTCTTCATGCAAGCAAGAAAAGAATAGAGTGAAATATTTTAAGTGTTGAGAGAATAAAACCACCAACTTAGAATTCTGTACCCAAAGAAATTACTCTTCAATGTGAAGGAGAAATAAAGACTGTCAAGCAAAAAAATAACTGAGGAAATTTCTTGCCAGTAGACCTGCTTTGTGAGATATGTTTGAAGAAATTCTTTAAAGAGAAGGAAAATGATGCAGGTATAAACTTAAATCTGTGTAAGTAAAGAAAGGCACTAAAGAAGGAACAAGTGAAGATAAAAGTTAAAACTTTTATTTTTCTTATTCTTAATCAACCTAACAGTCAAAAGTTTACTTAAAATAATAATGATGTCATTAAAATGACAAAATAGCATTTTCTACTGTCTTCCCAACAAAGGATACCAGTTTTGACAGTTATCTCATGAAAGCGTGCCTCTGTAGAAGTCAGAGAGTCCAGCAGAGAAGTTCCAGTATACCAATGAGTAAAAAAATCCAAGATTAACCTCACATTGATGAGGGTAAGAGGAACAGTTTTATTTCACCAGTGTCACTTCAATCACAAGATGGCACTGCTCAGTGCCAAAAGGAAACTTCTTGGTCTACAATTTCTTCCATGAGAGAAACTAAGAGCATTTAAGTGAACACCTGGCTTCCCAGGTTGTGTGGAATAGTGCAAAAAAAAAAAAAACCAGTTATTTCTTGCCCCATTCAGAGCACTGAATATGCTGCATGACTGGATACAGGAACAAACTGAAAGAATAGCAGCCAAGGGTCTCAGATGGTGTAAAGGTGATTTAGATCTTACAAACACTTGTAGACCTTATCAGAGAGCCAACCCATGAGTTTCTGGGGACACCTCATATTCAGGCCCCTCCCCAATAGCATAGAAGTACCAATGCTCTACACACCTCACCTACACGCGACCCACATTCTGTGGCTGACTTTGTGTACAACCCAAGAATGTTAAGAGTAAGCCTCTGAAGACAGCTGGTAGGCCAGCTGTATGTCTGACAGAAAGGTGGCCCAAATCTGCAGAATGGGTGAAAGAACAGAAACTTGAGCATCAAACTATCACTCTATAGAAAGCAGATGGCACACTGTCATTATGCTGCCTGGCATAGCAGGATTGACGGGAGGCATTACATTTTAAGAATTCATCTCAAAGAGGGAACAAGAAGTTTGAAAAAAGCATACTCATAGAAAAGATCTGAGAAAATCTCAGTCTTCCTAACTGGGTTGATGGGAAGCATTTCCCTCTTGAAGGCATTTAGAAAAGAATGAAGATGGTGACTGTTCCTTCAAATGTAAGGTCTGAAGTTAAAAACTTATTCTATGCAACTGGAGATATTATGTTCTAAGATTTCAAGCTATACTACAAAGCTACAGTAGTCAAAACAGTATAGAACTGACACAAAAACACATAGATCAGTAGGACAGAATAGAAAGCCCAGAAATGAAACCAAACTTATGTGGGCAATTAATTTATGACAAAGGAGCAAGAATAGACCATGGGGGAAAGACAGCATCTTCAACAAACAGTGTTGGGAAAACTAGACAGCTAAGTGCAAAAAAATCAAGCTAGACTACATTCTCACACCATATACAAAAAAAATATAATAATATAAAAATATTATAATCCATATAATATAATATGGATTAAAGACAAATATAAGACTAGAAACAATAAAACTTCTAGAAGAAAACATAGACAGTACACTCTTGACATCAGTCTTAGCAATATTTGGGGAGATCTTAATCTCCTCAGGCAAGGAAAACAAAAGCAAAAAAAAAAAAAACAAAAAACAAATAGGACTATATCAAACTAAAAAACATTTGCTCAGCAAAGAAAATAATCAAAAAAACAAAAAGTCTGCCTACTGAATGGGAAAAGATATTTGTCAACAAGGTGTTATTTTCCAATATATACAAAGAACTCATACAACACAACATCAAAAAAACCCCAAAACAACTTAGTTAAAACATAGCAAAGGACCACAGTAGGATTTTTTTTTCAAAGAAGACATACAGATGGCCAACAGGGATGAAAAGAAGTTCAACATCACTAACCATAAAGAAAATATAAATCAAAATGGCAATGAACTATCACTTCACACTTGTCAGAATGACTATTATCCAAAAGACAACAAATAACAAGTGTTAGTGAGGATGTGAAGAAAAGGAAACACTTATGCTCTGTTTATAGAGATGTAAATAGGTACAGCCACTGTGGAAAACAGTACTGAGATTCCTCAAAAACTTACAAATAGAATTATCATATAATCCAGCAATTCCACTATTGGGTATTTACCCTAAGAAAATAAAAACACTGATTTGAAAAGATATATGCACCCACATGTTCATTGCAGCATGACTCACAATAAACAAGATATAGAACAAACCCAAATGCCCACTGATAGATGAATGGGTAAAGAAGATATGGAAGGTCATACCTGGTGGTCTAGTGGTTAAAACTCTGCCTACTATTGCAGGGGACACAGGTTTGATCCCTGTGGATCAGAGAGATTCCACAAGTCAGGTGGTATAGAGAGATTCCACAAGTCATGTGATATAGAGAGATTCCACATGTCATGGGGCAACTAAGCCCATGTGCCACAACTACTAGACTCACATGGTGCAACTACTGAAGCCCACCCACCTAGGGCCCATGCTGCACAATAAGAGAAGCCACCACAGTGAGAAGGCTGTGCACTACAATGAAGAGTAACACCTACTTGCTGCAACTAGAGCAAACCCACACAAAGCAACAAAGATCCAGTACAGCCAAAAATCAATAAATTTTTTGAAAGAAGATATGAAATGGAATATTACTCATCCACAAGAAAGAATGGAACTTTGCCATTTGTGATAACATGAATGAAAATATGTAAAGTGAAATACCAGACAAAGACAAATACTGTATGATTTTACTTATACATGGAAACTAAAACACAAAGTCAATGAATAAACATAACAAAAGAGGAGTCATAGATAGAGAAAACGAACAGTTTCCAGAGAAGAGAAGGGTGGGAGAAGGAGAGAAATGTGTCAGGGAGATTAAAAAGTACCAACTTTCAGTTATAAATAAATGAGTAATGAGCATAAAATAAAATGTATAATGTATGGAATATAGTCAATAAGTATATAGTATCTTTGTAAGATGAGACTAGAATTATCATGGTGATCATTTTGAAATGCATAGGAATAGTGAAACTTCATGGTAGCTGAATGGTAAAGAATCCGCCTACAATGCAGGAAACTCAGGTTCACTCCCTGGGTCAGGAAGATCCCCTGTAGAAGGAAATGGCAATGTGCTTCATTATTCTTGCCTGGGATATCCCATGGACAGAGGAACCTGGTGGCCACAGTCCATGGGGGTCACAAAAAAGTAAGACACAACTTCACGAATAAACAAAAACATGTTGTGTGACAGGAACTAACATGGTGTTGTAGGTCAGTTACACTTCAAAACCAAGCTCATAGAAAATGAGATCAGATTTATGGTTACCAGGGCTAGTAGGGTGAGGGGAGGGAATTAAACCAAAACAGTCAAAAGGTACACATTTCCAGTTGTAAGATAAATAAGTACAATACTAGAGTCGTAATGTACAATATGATAAAGATAACTAACACTGCTGTACCTTATAAAATAGAGAAGACTAGAGATCTCTTCAAGAAAATTAGAAGTGCCAAGGGAACATTTCATGCAAAGATAGGCACAATAAAGGACAGAAACGGTATGGACCTAACACAAGCAGAAGATATTAAGAAGAGGTGGCAGGAATACACAAAACTATACAAAAAAGATATTAATGACCCAGATAACCATGATGGTGTCATCACTCACCTAGAGCCAGACATCCTGGAGTGTGAAGTCAAGCGGCCTTAGGAAGCATCACTATGAACAAATCTAGCGGAGGTGATGGAATTCCAGTTGAACTATTTCAAATTCTAAAAGAAGATGCTGTGAAAGGGCTGCATTCAATATGCCAACAAATTTGGAAAACTGAGAAGTGGCCATGGAACTGGAAAATTTCAGTTTTCATTTCAATCCCAAAGAAAGGCAATGCCAAAGAATTTTCAAACTACCATACAATTTCACTCATTTCACATGCTAGCAAAGTAATGCTCAAAATCCTTCAAGTTAGGCTTCAACAGTATGTGAAATGAGAACTTCCAGATGTTCAAGCTGGATTTAGAAAAGGCAGAGGAACAAGAGAACAAATTGTCAACATCCATTGGATCGTACAAAAAGCTAGAAAATTCCAGAAAAACATCTATTTCTGCTTCATTAACTACGCTAAAACCTTTGACTGTGTAGATCACCACAAACTGTGGAAAATTCTTAAAGAAATGGGAATATCAGACCACCTTTCCTGCCTCCTGCAAAACCTGTATGCAGGTCAAGAAGCAACAGTTAAAACCAGACATGGAACAACAGACTGGTTCAAAATTGGGAAAGGAGTACATCAAGGCTGTATATTGTCACCCTGCTTATTTAACTTCTATGCAGAGTACATCATATGAAATGCCAGGTGGATAGAGCACAAGCTGGAATCAACATTGCAGGGAGAATTATCGATAACCTTAGATACAAAGCTAGCACCACCCTCATGGCACAGAATGAAAAGGAACTAAAGAGCTTCTTGATGAGGGTGAAAGAGGAGAGTGAAAAAGCTGGCTTAAAACTCAGCATTCAAAAAACCAAGATTGAGAACCAGATGGCAGAGGAGTAGGTGGACATGGAGTACATCTCTCTCTACGAATACATCAGGAATACACCTTCAGACACAAGAGTGCATGCAGAACACAGGCTGAGAGCAGACAGGAGTACCTAACCAGAGGAAAAGAATATATGCTGCTGCTGCTGCTGCTGCTAAGTTGCTTCAGTCGTGTCCGACTCTGTGTGACCCCAGAGACGGCAGCCTACCAGGCTCCCCCGTCCCTGGGATTCTCCAGGCAAGAACACTGGAGTGGGTTGCCATTTACTTCTCCAATGCATGAAAGTGAAAATGAAAGTGAAGTTGCTCGGTCGTCTCCGACTTCTAGTGACCCCATGGACTGCAGCCTACCAGGCTCCTCCATCCATGGGATTTGCCAGGCAAGCGTACTGGAGTTGGGTGCTATTGCCTTCTCCAAAAGAATATATAGAGCCACGCAAAACTCAGTAGGATGAGGAAACTAGGGGGAAAAACAGGAGTGTTAATAGGACTGGACCTGCCCTTGGCGGGTGGCAGAACTGAAGCAGGGATCTAATCCCCACATCAGGGCAATTGTCTGAGTCAGAGGAGAAACATTTAAGGCTGAAAGTGAAACAGCTGATCTGTGGCAGCCTAAATGCAATGAGAATCAGACAGTCCTTGCCACAGCCATACATACCCAGGACAGGGACGAGGGTCCCCTGGAAGGCACAGCAGCTGGGAGCTAGTTTGGGGAGTGTAGAGCAATCCCAGGGCAAGGACTGCTGTTGACTCAGAGAGTCGTATTGAGGGGAGGTGAGGGAGGAGATTGTGGTGGGAAATGCCTGTGGAGGAAAGCCAGGCAGCCATGGAAGCAAGGCGATACTGTTGAATTACACATAGTGGGTGGAGCCGTCACTATTGCCTCTCTCTCCCCACATGCCAGCATCGGCAGCTGAACAATAGAGAGGTTAGCGCATCAAATGCCTGATACACTGAACTACAGAGCAGGACCCTACCCAGGGTGCTCCTTTAAGTGACTAACGCGCCAAACTACAGAGTAGGGCTCCACCCAGAGTGCCCTGTTAAGTGCCTGACATGCCAATCTACAGAGTAGGACCCCAGTTAGGGGGGCCCCTCTCTGGGCTTGATGCACTGAACAACAGAGAAGTACCCCAGGCAAGGGAGCCCTCTAAGTGCCTGAAAGGGTGGAACTATGGACAAAGACTGGCCAAAGAGGCTTTCTGATCACCAGCTAAAAGAGGCTAGAAAAAAGACTCTGACAGTGCCATAACTCGTGCAGCAGAGGCAGTCCATGTCCCTGCACACTTGGCGCCTCCAGGATCCCCACAAGCCAAGCAACTGCGCCACCTTCAAGCTCATCTCTCACTGGGACAAAGCTGCCACAGGCAGTAAAAGTCTTGCGTCTATGCACGCAGGGTCACTTCAATAGTGTCCAACTCTTTGCAACCCTGTAGACTGTGGCCTGCCAGGCTTCTCTGTCAGGGAGGAGGGTTCTCCAAACAAGAATACTGGAGCATATTGGTCAAAACTGTTTGCTATACCCTTCTAGAGAACCACATTTCCTGCTTCCCTAGCTGCCAAGTCCCCTGAGTACTAGGTGTAGCCAGAACCCCTGCAACCCAAGCAGCTGCACCACCTCCACACCTGGCCAGCACTAGGGCAAACCCAAGTCCTCCAGGGCAGCCTCAGGAGCAAACCCCAGTGGATGACCCATATGCAGAGGTGGAAATAAAACCACAAGTGAAACCCAGGGGCAGTGTAGCTAAGGAAGAGGACCCAAAACCTCCCCACCAGCTGTACAAGCTGCAGATTAAATTCACACGATCAACTAGGCAGACTCTGTGTCTATGAAATGTATAAAAGGTCATTGAGACCTCCCACAAAAGAAACCACACTAGTTCTGATAGCTGTGGACATTGGAGGCAAGAACATATAGGAGAAGGACAAGATTAGAGTCTGAGATGCCCCCACAGCAGGTCCAGAGATCTGCACAGTGTTGGAGGGCATCCTAGGGAAGTGAGGTGGACTGTGACTCCCAGCGAGAAAAAGGACTTTGACAGCAGTGACTCAAGAAAAACATTTATTATTATTATGTTTTGACTTGCTCTGTAGTCTTTTGGCTTTTTTTCTTTTTTTCGCTTTTTTTTCCTTCCCTAAAACCTGTTGTAGTTGTCAATTTTATTGGCACTATGAAATTAAATTGGGCTTCCCTGATGGCTCAGAGGTTAAAGCGTCTGCCTCCAATGCAGGAGAATGGGTTCAATCCCTGGGTCGGGAAGATCCCCTGGAGAAGGAAATGGTAACCCACTCCAGTATTCTTGCCTGGTAGGCTACAGTCCATGGGGTCACAAAGAATCGGACACGACTGAGCGACTTCACTATACTATACTACTATGAAATCTAATTAAGCTTTTGAGCTTTTTTTTTCCCTCTTCAGTCACACTTTTTATTGCTGTTATAAACCTCTGCCTCTACATTGGGCTTTTGCAGTTCTGTGGAGTTTTCCTTTTTCTATGTTTTTAATTTTAATTTTTAATTATTTAGACCTATTATTATTTTTTCTACATGGATTCCTTTGGCTGCTTTTCCTACTGTTCTTCTCCCCTTGCACTTAATCTTTAATATATATAAATCTTCTTTGTCTACCTCAATTTAACTTTGCATATCTATTCTTGTTTTCTTTTCTTTCTTTCCTTTCCTCTCAACATTTTGTTAGTTTTATTTCCATTGCTTTATTTTCCAATTGGTCCCTTGTTTTAGTTTTGTTTTCCAGTTTGTGCTTTAGTTAGTTTTGTTCTGGTAGATATAATTTTTGTTTTCCTTTGTTCACTAGGTTGATCTGTTGTACTTTATTTTTGTTGGACTGTTTTGATTTTGCATATGGGTATATATGTATATGTGTATATTCAGTCACACATTTTATTGTTGCTATAAACCTCTGCCTCTATGTTGGGCTTTTGCAGTTCTGTGGAGTTTTCCTTTTTTTTTTTTTTTCCTTGTTTCTTCTTCCATTTTTTTCTTTTCTCTTTTTTAGAATTTTAACTTTTAATTTTTAAAAAATGCCTATTATATTTTTTCTACATTTATTCCTTTGTTTGGCTTTCCTACTGTTCTTTTCCCCTTGCAGTTAATCTTTGATGTATATAAATCTTCTTCATCTACCTCTTAACTTTGCATGCCTATTCTTTCTTTCTTTTCTTTCTTTCCTTTCCTCTCAACACATTTGCTAGTTTTGTTTTCATTGTTTTATTCCCCACTGGGCACTTTGCTTTAGTTTTGGTTTCCAGTTTGTGCTTTAGTTAGTTCTGTTCTTAACTGGTAAATATAATTTTTGATTTACATTGTTTGCTGGGTCAATCTACTGTACTTTATTCTTGTTGGACTGGTTTCACTTCATTCATGGGTGTATATGTATATGTGCATATTCCATTATTTTAGTTATTATTTGCCTGATTTTGTAACTGCCATTTGTATGGGGTTCATCTTTGGTTTCTTGTTTTTGGATATTTGCTTTAATCTCATTTAATGCCATAACAAACCACTTGTGGAACCTTTGTTCCTGGCCAGAGATCAAATCCTGAGCCTCTGGAGTAGGAGCCCTGACTCCAAGACCCTAGACTACCAGAGAACTAACCCTAGGGAGTATCAAGCAGTTAGAACTCACACAAAGGAAACCACTTGAATACAAGACCCAGCATCACCCAACCACCAAAGCACCCTGTGCAGGATGCCTCATCTAAACAACAAAGAAAACAAAAATACAAACCAAATCATCAGCAGACAGGACTACCATCTCACTCAGCCTTGTCCATCAGAGGAAAAACAAACAAACAACAACAACAAAAAAAAAAACTCAGCACAAATCTCACCCTATACAAAGCTTACACAAACGCTGGACCAAACTTAGGAAGGCAGAAAGCAAAAGAAAGAAAGAATTCAACCTTGAAACCTGGGAAAAGGAAACATCAAACACAATAAGTTTAAAAAAAAAATTAAAAGGCAGAGAAATGCTACACAAATGAAGGAACAAACTAGAAACACAGAAGTCCAAATAAATGAAGAGGAAATAGGCAAACTACCTGAAAAAGAATTCAGAATAATGATAGTAAAGATGATCAAAAACCTTGAAAACAAAATGAAGAAAATGCAAGAATCAATTAACAAAGACCTAGAAGAATTAAAGAATAAACATACAGAGATAAACAACACAACTACTGAAGTTAAAAATACTCTAGAAGGAATCAATAGCAGAATATCAGAAGCAGAAGAATGAATCAATGAGCTGGAAGATAAAATGTTGGAAATAACTTCCGAAGAGCAGAAAAAAGTAAAAAGAATGAAAAGAACTGAGGATAGTCTCAGAGACCTCCAGGACAATATCAAACACACCAACATTTGAATTATAGGGGTCCCAGAAGAAGAAGAGAAAAAGAAAGGATATGAGAAAATTTTTTGAAGAGATTATAGTTGAAAATTTCCCCAACATGGAAAAGGAAATAGTCAATCAAGTCCAAGAGGCATGAAGAGTGCCATACAGAGTAAACCCAAGGATAAACATGCCAAGACACACACTAAGCAAACTAACAAAGACTAAACACAAAGAAAAAATATAAAAAGCAGCAAGGAAGAAGCAACAAGTAACACACAAGGGAAAAACCATATGCTTAACAGCTGATCTTTCAGCAGAAACTCTACAGGCCAGAAGGGAATGGTAGGATATATTTAAAGCACTGAAAGGGAAAAATCTACAACCAAGATTACTGTATGCAGCAAGGATCTCATTCAAAATTGATGGAGAAATAAAAAGCTTTTCAGACAAGCAAAAGTTAAGAGAATTCAGTACCACCAAACCAGCTTTAAAACAAATGTTAAAGGGACTTATATAGTCAAGAAATACAAGAGAGGAAAAAAGATCTACAAAATCAACCTCAAAGAATTGAGAAAATGGCAATAGGAACATATATATCAATAATTACTTTAAATGTAAATGGACTAAATGCTCCAATCAAAAGATGCAGACAGGCTGAATAGATACAAAAACAAGACCCATATATATGCTGTCTAAAAGAAAGCTACTTGAGACCTAAAGACACATATAAACTAAAAGTGAGAGGATGGGAATATATATTCAATGCAAATGGAAAGTAAAAGAAAGCTGGAGTAGCAATCCTCATATTAGACAAAATAGACCTTAAAACAAAGATTACAAGAGATAAGGAAGGGCACTACATAATGATCAAGGGATCAATACAAGATGAAGACAAAACAAAGGTAAATAAATATGCACCCAACATAGTGGCACCTGAATATATATGACAAACAATAACAGACATAAAAGGAGAAATTGACAGTAACACAATAATAGTAGGAGACTTTTATACCCTGCTGACACCAATGAATAGATCATCAAATCAGAAAATTAGTCAGGAAACACAAGTCTTAAATGATATATTAGATGAGATGGATCTCATTGATATCTCCAGGACATTTCATTCAAATGCAGAAGAATGCACCTTCTTCTCAAGTGCACATGGAACATTTTCCAGGATAGACCACATCTTGGGTCACAAATGAAACCTCAGTAAATTTAAGAAAATTGAAATTGTATCAAGCATCTTATCTGACCACAATGCTATGAGAATAGATATCAATTACAAGGAAAAAATTGTAAGAAACACATGGAGATTTAACAACACATTTCTAAATAACCAACAGCTTACTGAAGAAATAAAAAGGGAAATCAAAAAATTTCTAGAAACAAACGACAATGAAAATACAACTCAAAACCCATGGGATGCAGCAAAAGCAGTTCTAAGAGGGAAGTTTATAGCAATACAATCCTACCTCAAGAAACAAGAAAAAAATTGACTAGACAGCCTAACTTTACACCTGGAAACTTTACAACTGGAAAAAGAAGAACAAAAAAATGCAAAAGTAGTAGAAGGAAAGAAATCATAAACATATGAGGAGAAATAAATGAAAAAGAAATGAAAGAAGCAATAGTAAAGATTAATAAAACTAAAAGCTGGCTCTTTGAGAAAATAAACAAAATTGACAAGCCTTAGGCAAGACTTATCAAGAAAAAAAGAGAGAAGAATCAAACCAACAAAATTAGAAATGAAAAAGGAGAGGTTACAATAGACAATGCAGAAATACAAAGGATTATAAGAGATTATTATGAATAACTATAAGGGAGCAGTGGCTGCACAGGCGCAGGAGGGCCTAGAGGAGCTATCCCACGTTCAAGGTCAGGAAGGGCAGCAGTGAGGAGATACACCTCGTCCAAGTTAAGGAGCAGCGGCTGCGCTTTGCTAGAGCAGCCATGAAGAGATACCCCATGCCCAGGGTAAGAGAAACCCAAGTAAGATGGTAGGTGTTGCAAGAGGGCATCAGACAGCAGACACACTGAAACCATACTCACAGAAAACTAGTCAATCTAATCACACTAGGACCACAGCTTTGTCTAATTCAATGAAACTAAGCTATGCCCGTGGGTCAACCCAAGACGGGCGGGTCATGGTGGAGAGGTCTGACAGACTGTGGTCCACTAGAGAAAGGAATGGCAAACCACCTCAGTATTCTTGCCTTGAGAACCCCATGAGCAGTATGAAAAGGCAAAATGATAGGATACTGAAAGAGGAACTCCCCAGGTCAGTAGGTGCCCAATATGCTACTGGAGATCAGTGGAGAAATAACTCCAAAAAGAATGAAGGGATGGAGCCAAAGTAAAAACAATACCCAGCTGTGGATGTGACTGGTGATAGAAGCAAGGTCTGATGCTGTAAACAGCAATATTGCATAGGAACCTGGAATGTCAGGTCCATGAATCAAGGCGAATTGGAAGTGGTCAAACAAGAGATGGCAAGAGTGAACATCGACATTCTAGGAATCAATGAACTCAAATGAACTAGAATGGGTGAATTTAATTCAGATGACCATTATATCTACTACTGTGGGCAGGAATCCCTCAGAAGAAATGGAGTAGTCATCATGGTCAACAAAGAGTCCAAAATGCAGTACTTGGAGGCCATCTCAAAAATGACAGAATGGTCTCTGTTCATTTCCAAGGCAAACCATTCAATATCACAATAATCCAAGTCTATGCCCCAACCAGTAATGCTGAACATGCTGAAGTTGAACGGTTCTATGAAGACCTCCAAGATCATTTAGAACTAACACCCAAAAAAGATGTCTTTTTCATTATAGGGGACTAGAATGCAAAAGTAGGAAGTCAAGAAACACCTGGAGTAACAGGCAAATATGGCCTTGGAATGTGGAATGAAGCAGGGCAAGGACTAATAGAGTTTTGCCAAGAAAATGCACTGGTCATAGCAAACACCCTCTTCCAACAACACAAGAGAAGACTACACATGGACATCACCAGATGGTCAACACCGAAATCAGACTGATTATATTCTTTGCAGCCAAAATGGAGAAGCTCTATACAGTCAACAAAAAAAAGACCAGGAGCTGACTGTGGCTCAGATCATGAACTCCTTATTACCAGATTCAGACTTAAATTGAAGAAAGTAGGGAAAACCGCTAGACCATTCAGGTATGACCTAATCAAATCCCTGGAAGGAATGATGCTAAAGCTGAAACTCCAGTACTTTGGCCACCTCATGAGAAGAGTTGACTCATTGGGAAAAACTCTGATGCTGGGAGCGATTGGGGGCAGGAGGAGAAGGGGACGACCTAGGATGAGATGGCTGGATGGCATCATGGACTCCATGGATGTGAGTCTGAGTGAACTCCAGGAGATGGTGATGAACAGGGAGGCCTGGCGTGCTGCGATTCATGGCGTCGCAAAGAGTCGGACACGACTGAGCAACTGAACTGAACTATCATTATACAGTGAAAGTGAGAAATAGATTTAGGGGCCTAGATCTGATAGATAGAGTGCCTGATGAACTATGGAATGAGGTTCGTGACACTATACAGGCGACAGGGATCAAGACCATCCCCATGGAAAAGAAATGCAAAAAAGCAAAATGGCTGTCTGGGGAGGCCATACAAATAGCTGTGAAAAGAAGACAGGCAAAAAACAAAGGAGAAAAGGAAAGATATAAGCATCTGAATGCAGAGTTCCAAAGAATAGCAAGAAGAGATAAGAAAGCCTTCTTCAGCGATCAATGCAAAGAAATAGAGGAAAACAACAGAATGGGAAAGACTAGAGATCTCTTCAACAAAATTAGAGATACCAAGGGAACATTTCATGCAACCATGGGCTCAATAAAGGACAGAAATGATATGGACCTAACAGGAGCAGAAGATATTAAGAAGAGGTGGCAAGAATACACAGAAGAACTGTACAAAAAAGATCTTCATGACCCAGATAATCATGATGGTGTGATCACTCACCTAGAGCCAGACATCCTGGAATGTGAAGTCAAGCGGGCCTTAGAAAGCATCACTACAAACAAAGCCAGTGGAGGTGATGGAATTCCAGTGGAGCTGTTTCAAATCCTGAAAGATGATGCTGTGAAAGTGCTGCACTCAATATGCCAGCACATTTGGAAAACTCAGCAGTGGCCACAGGACTGGAAAAGGTCAGTTTTCATTCCAATCCCAAAGAAAGGCAATGCCAAAGAATGCTCAAACTACCACACAATTGCACTCATCTCACATGCTAGTAAAGTAATGCTCAAAATTCTCCAAGCCAGGCTTCAGCAATATGTGAACCATGAACTTCCTGATGTTCAAGCTGGTTTTCGAAAAGGCAGAGGAACCAGAGATCAAATTGCCAGCATCTGCTGGATCATGGAAAAAGCAAGAGAGTTCCAGAAAAACATCTATTTCTGCTTTATTGAGTATGCCAAAAACCTTTGACTGTGTAGATCACAATAAACTGTGGAAAATTCTGAAAGAGATGGGAAGACCAGACCACCTGACCTGCCTCTTGAGAAATCTGTATGCAGGTCAGGAAGCAACAGTTAGAACTGGACATGGAACAACAGACTGGTTCTAGATAGGAAAAGGAGTACATCAAGGCTGTATATTGTCACCCTGCTTATTTAAGTTCTATGCAGAGTACATCATGAGAAACGCTGAACTGGAAGAAACACAAGCTGGAATCAAGATTGCCGGGAGAAATATCAATAACCTCAGATATGCAGATGACACCACCCTTATGGCAGAAAGTGAAGAGGAACTCAAAAGCCTCTTGATGAAAGTGAAAGTGGAGAGTGAAAAAGTTGGCTTAAAGCTCAACATTCAGAAAACGAAGATCGTGGCATCCGGTCCCATCACTTCATGGGAAATAGATGAGGAAACAGTGGAAATAGTGTCAGACTTTATTTTGGGGGGCTCCAAAATCACTGCAGATGGTGACTGCAGCCATGAAATTAAAAGACGCTTACTCCTTGGAAGAAAAGTTATGAGCAACCTAGGTAGCATATTCAAAAGCAGAGACACTACTTTGCAGACTAAGGTCCGTCTAGTCAAGGCTATGGTTTTTCCAGTGGTCATGTATGGATGTGAGAGTTGGACTGTGAAGAAGGCTGAGTGCCGAAGAATTGATGCTTTTGAACTGTGGTGTTGGAGAAGACTCTTGAGAGTCCCTTGGACTGCAAGGAGATCCAACCAGTCCATTCTGAAGGAGATCAGCCCTGGGATTTCTTTGGAAGGAATGATGCTGAAGCTGAAACTCCAGTACTTTGGCCACCTCATGTGAAGAGTTGACTCATTGGAAAAGACTCTGATGCTGGGAGGGATTGGGGGCAGGAAGAGAAGGGGGCGACAGAGGATGAGATGGCTGGATGGCATCACTGAGTCAATGGACGTGAGTCTAAGTGAACTCTGGGAGTTGGTGATGGACAGGGAGGCCTGGCATGCTGCGATTCATGGGGTCGCAGAGTCGGACATGACTGAGCAACTGAACTGAACTGAACTGATATGGCAATAAAATGGATAACCTGGAAGAAATGGACAGATTCTTAGAAAAGTTAAATCTTCCAAGACTGAACCAGGAAGAAATAGAAATTATGAACAACCCATTACAAGCATCAAAATTGAAGCTGTGATCAAAAATCTCCCAAAAAGCAAAAGCCCAGGACCAGATGGCTTCACAGGAGAATTCTATCAAACATTAGAGAAGAGCTAATTCCTATCCTTCTAAAAAGTTACAGAGGAAGGAACACTTCCAAACTCATTCTACAAGACCACCATCACCCTTATACCAAAACCAGACAAAAACAGCACAAAAAAAGAAAACTACAGGCCAATATCACTAATGAACATAGATGCAAAAATCCTCAACAGAATTTTAGCAAACAGAATTCAGCAACACATCAAAAAGCTCATATACCATGATCAAGTTGGGTTTATTTTAGGAATGCAAGTATTCTTCAATATATGCAAATCAATCAATGTGTCATGCTATATTAACAAACAAATATAAAAACCATATGATAATCTCAATAGATGCAGAAAAAGTCTGACAAAGTTCAGCACCCATTTATGATTAAAACTCTTCAAAAAATGGGCATAGAAGGAACCTACCTCAATATAGTAAAGGCCATGTATGATAAGCCTACAGGAAACATTATTCTCAAAGGTGGAAAACTGAAATCATTCCCCCTGAGATCAGGAACAAGACAAGGGTGTTCACTTTCACCAATATTATTCAACATAGTTCTGGAAGTCCTAGCTACAGTTATCAGAGAAGAAAAAGAAATAAAAGGAATCCAGATCAGAAAAGAAGTAGAGCTCTCACTGCTTGCAAATGACATGATACTTTACATAGAAAACCCTAAAGATATTATCAGAAAATTACTAAAGCTAATCAGTGAATTTAGCAAAGTTGCAGGATACAAAATCAATACACAGAAATCACTTGCATTTCTATATACTAACAATGAAAAATCAGAAACGGAAATTAAGAAATCAATCCCATTCATCATTGCAACGAAAAGAATATTAAATATCTAGGAATAAACTTGCCTAAGGAGACAAAAGAACTATGCGCAGAAAATAAGGCACTAATGAAAGAAATCAAAGATGACATAAACAGATGAAGTGATATTCCACGTTCCTGGGTAGGAATAATCAATATTGTGAAAATGACTATACTACCAAATGCAGTCTACAGATTCAATGTGATCCCTATCAGATTACCAATGGCATTTTTCACAGAAGTAGAACAAAAAATCTCACAATTCATATGGAACACGAAAGACCATGAAAAGCCAAAGCAGCCCTGAGAAAGAATGGAGCCGGAGGAATCAACCTTCTGACTTCAGATTATACTACAAAGCTACACTCATCAAGACAGTATGGTACTGATGCAAAAACAGTAATATAGACCAATGGAACAAGATAGAAAGCCCAGAAATAAACCCATGCACCTTTGGGTATCTTACTTTTGACAAAGGAGGCAAAAACATACAATGGGGTAAAGACAGCCTCTTCAGTAAATGGTGCTGGGAAAACTGGACAGCTACATGTGAAAGAATGAAATTGGAACACTTCCTAACACCATAGCAAAGTGGAAAGTGAAGTCGCTCAGTCATGTCCAACTCTTTGCAACCCCATGGACTGTAGCCTACCAGGCTCCTCTGTCCATGGGTTTTTCCAGGCAATAGTACTGGAGTGGATTGCCATTTCCTCCTCCAGCGGATCTTCCCAACCCAGGGATGGAACCCAGGTCTCCCACATTGTAGACAGACGCTTTATCATCTGAGCCACCAGGGAAGTCAAGATAAACTCAAAATGGATTAAAGACCTAAGTGTAAGACCAGAAACTATAAAACTCTTAGAAGAAAATATAGGCAGAACACTCAATGACATAAATCAAAGCAAGATCTTCTATGACCCACCTCCTAGAGTAATGGAAATAAAAACAAAAGTAAACAAGTGGAACCTGATTAAACTTAAAAGTTTTTGCACAGCAAAGGAAACTATAAGCAAGGTGAAAAGACAGAATGTGAGGAAATGATAGCAAATGAAACAACTAACAAAGGATTAATTTCTAAAATATACAAGCAGCTCATACAACTCAATACCAGAAAAATAAACAACCCAATCAAAAAGTGGGGAAAAGACTTAAACAGACATTTCTCTGAAGAAGACATACAGATGGCTAACAAACACATGAAAAGATGCTCAACATCGTTCATTATTAGAGAAATGCAAATCAAAACTACAATGAGATACCATCTCACACCAGTCAGATGGCCATCATCAAAAAGTCTACAAACAATAAATGCTGGAGAGGGTATGGAGAAAAGGGAATGCTCTTGCACTGTTGGTGGGAATAAAATTCATACAGCCACTATGGAAGACGGTATGGAGGTTCCTTAAAAAACTAGGAATAAAATCACCATATGACCCGGCAATCCCACTCTTAGGCATATACCCTGAGGAAACCAAAATTGAAAAAGACACATGTATCCCATTGTTCATTGCAGCACTATTTACAATAGCTAGAACATGGAAGCAATCTAGATGTCCATCAACAGATGAATGGATAAAGAAGTTATGGTACATATACACAAATGAATATTAGCCATAAAAAGGAATGCATTTGAGTCAGTTCTGATGAGGTGGATGAACCTTGAACCTATTATACAGAGGGAAGTGAGTCAGAAAGAGGAAGATAAATATTGTATTCTAATGCATATATATGTAATACAGAAAAATAGGACTGAAAATTTTATTTACAGGGCAGCAATGGAAAAACAGACATAGACAGTAGACTTATGGACATGGGGAGAGCAGAGGAGACAGTGAGATGTATGGAAAGAGTAACATGAAAATTTACATTATGATATGTAAAACAGATAGGCAACGGGAATTTGCTTTATGGCTGAGGAAACTCAAACAGGGGCCCTATATCAATCTAGAGGGGTGGGATGGGAAGGGAGATGGGAGGGAGGTTCAAAAGGGAGTGAATACATGTATACCCAGGGTTGGTTCATGTTGAGGTTTGACAGAAAACAACAAAATTCTGTAAAGCAATTATCCTTCAATTAAAAAATAAATTAAAAAAAAAAAACAAGAGAGATGTTATGGGGAGGGAGGTGGGAGGGGGGTTCATGTTTGGGAACGCATGTAAGAATTAAAGATTTTAAAATTTTAAAAATAAATAAATAAATAAAAATCTTAAAAAAAAAAAAAACCAAGATCATGGCATCCAGTCCCATCACTTCATGGGAAATAGATGGGGAAACAATGGAAACAGTGACAGACTTTATTTTGGGGGGGCTCCAAAATCACTGCAGATGGTGACTGCAACCATGAAATTAAAGGATGCTTGCTCCTTGGAAGAAAAGCTATGACAAACTTAAACAGCATAGTAAAAAGCAGAGACATCACTTTGCCAATGAAGATGCATGTAGTCAAAGCTATGGTTTTTTCTGTAGTCATGTATGGATGTGAAAGTGGACCATAAAGAAGGCTAGAGCACTGAAGAACTGATGCTTTTGAATTGTGGTACTAGAGAAGACTCTTGAGAGTCCCTTGGGCAGCAAAGAGATTAAACCAGTCAATATTCAGTTAATCAACCCTGAATATTCACTGGAAGGACTGCTGCTGAAGCTGAAGCTCCAATACTTTGGCCACCTGATGCGAAGAGCCAACTCACTGGAAAAGACCCTGATGCTAGGAAAGATTGAAGGCAGGAGAAGGAGATGACAGAGGATGAGATAGTAGGATGGCATCATTTACTCAATGGACATGGGTTTGAGCAAACTCCAGGAGATAGTGAAGGAGAGGAAAGCCTGGCGTGCTGCAGTCCATGGGGTCACAAAGAGTCGGACATAACTGAGCAAGTGAATGACAACTCTGTGAAAAACACTATCAAGTGAATGAAAAAACAAGCAACAGACTGTGAGAAAATATTTTCAAAAGATATATCTGATAAAGGACTATTATCAAAAAAAAAAACATGCAAAGAACTCTTAAGACTCAACAATGAGAAAACAAGGAACCTGATTTTAATATGGATCAAAGGCATTAACAAACAAAAATGATATACAGATGGAAAATAAGCACATGAATGATGCTCCGCATTATGTCATCAGGGAAATGCAAACTAAAGCTACAATGAGATACTACTACACACCTATTAAAATGATTGAAACACAGAACACTGACGACATGAAATGCTGGTAAGGACTTGGCCAACCAGAACCCTCATTCACTACTGGTTTAAATGCAAAATGGTACAGCCACTTTGGAAGACAGTTTGATGGCTTATTACAAAAGTAAACATGCTCTTACCATACTATCTAACAATCATGCTTCTTAAAATTTACCCAATAGAGTTGAAAGTTTATGTCCACACAAAACCTGCACATAGATGTTTACAGCTGTGTTATTCATGCTTGACAAAACTTGGTAGCAACCAAGTGTCTTTCAGTAGGTCACTGGATAAACTAGTTTGTCTAGGCAATGTAGTGTTGTTGCTTAGTCATTAAGTCACGTCCAACTCTTTTGTGACCCCATGAACTGTAGTCCACCAGGCTCCTCTGTCCATGGGATTTCCCAGGCAAGAATACTGAAGTGGGTTGCCATTTCCTTCTCCAGGGGATCTTCCTGACCCAGGGTTCAAGCCTGTGTCTCCTGCATTGGCAGGTGAATTCTTTACCACTGAGCCACCAGGGAAGCCCAGTGGAATGTTACCCAGTGCTAAAAATGAATAAGCTATCAAGTTATAAAAAGACATGGAGGAAACTTAAATGTATATTACTAAGTGAAAGAAACAAATCTGAAAAATCTACATACAGTATGATTCCAACTTATGTGACATTCTTTAAAAGGAATAATGATGGAGATGGTAAAAACATCAAGGGTTGTCAGGGCTTAGAGAGTAGGGAAGGATGCATAAGCAGAACATAGGGGATTTTTAGAGTAGTGAAACTACTGTATGATATTATAATGGTAGATGGATAGCATTATTAATTTATCTAAACTGATAGAAGGTACAACACCAAGTTCAGTTCAGTTCAGTCACCAGTCATGTCCGACTCTGCGACTCCATGAATTGCAGCATGCCAGGCCTCCCTGTCCATCACCAACTCCCAGAATTCACCCAAACTCATGGGCATCACTTGATGGTGATGCCATCCAGCCATCTCATCCTCTGTCGTCCCCTTCTCCTCCTGCCCCCAGTCCCTCCCAGCATCAGAGTCTTTTCCAATGAGTCAACTCTTTGCATCAGGTGGCCAAAGTACTGGAGTTTCAGCTTTAGCGTCAACTCTAATTTAAGCTATGGACTCTGAGTGACAATGATATGTCATTGTAAATTCATCAACTGTAACAAATGTATCAGAATGTTGCTGATGGGGGAGATTATGCATGTGTGGAGGCAGGAATAAACAGAAAACCTCTGTTCCTTCCATTCAGTCTTACTATAAACCTAGAACTGCTTTTTTTAAATCTATGAACATTTTTAATGAACAAATCTTTTTAGCCTCAGACTAGTAGTATCTATGAGCATTTATAGAAATTAATATAAACCCTCTTATAATAAAAGTTTTGCAATTTAGAACCTTAATATTCTCATTCTCTAATTTAATTTTAATATTAAAATCACTTTTTGCAAAATCACACTCAAAAGCCTAAAATCACAGAAAGGAATGTCATAATGAAAGAGATTAAGCAGAGACACAAACATTAATTTTAGACTTCAAAGGACATCAGATATTTAAGGTAATGGTATGTAATATAAAATAAACATGGAAGTTCCACTTCCGGAATGGCAGTATAAAGCCTCTGTAGACCTGTTTCTCAGCATAACAAGTGAAGTTTATTTTTGAAACAACCATAATAAGTCTCTGGAAATAATCCTAAAGGACATACAGCAACTGAAGAAACATTTATTCAAGAAAATCTATTAAAACATTGTAAGAACAGCAAGATCCTTTGATGTGTGAAATACAATTTGCTTCTTCCCAACTCTTCCCAGCCCAATTCAGTGAAAACTCCACTGCAAGTAGGTGCAACCAAGAACAGAGGGCTTCCTCTCCCACCAGCTTCAAGTTGACCACTATGGTATCTTCCTGGGAGGAGCAAGATGTCAACATTTCTCATTCTGCCCCCATCTACCTGTGGCAGAGGCTAATTTTCAGGCAATTACAAGGCAAGAGATCAGGGACTCCTTTTTCTATTTAGCCCTCCGAAGGCAATGGCAACCCACTCCAGTACTCTTGCCTGGAAAATCCCATGGATGGAGGAGCCTGGTAGGCTGCAGTCCAAGGGTCAGACACGACTGAGCGACTTCACGTTCGCTAATGGGACAGAAACTCTATCTCATCCATGCTGTGCTGAGAATATGGGGGTTCAAATTACCCATGACTTGACTCATTTTCAGATCAGAGTTTCTGCAGCATGAGAACAACCTGCTGATACCACCTTCCCAGCTCCTCAAGCAGGAATCTCACTCAGAAGTGGACTACTATCCCATTTCTCAGTTCCAGAGCCATGGCTCAGAGATTTTTCCCATGAGAAAGCAAACCATAAAACAAAGGGCTCTGAAGTTCTTTCCCACGACTCACTGTATTTGAAACAGAATGTGGGGAAATTTAAGCTCAAAGGTGCTCTCAAAAGCAATGACAGTTTTAGTGGAAAGCAATTAAGAGGAGAATAGAAGCCTTATTAATAAGTATAAACTAAATCAGATCAGCTAGCGTACCAGAGTAATTTACCACTAAGAATAGTGCTCCTGGGATCAGAGCAAACTGCAAACATTTGATTCAAAAACTACCCCTGAAAAGAACTTAAATGAAATTGAAACTATCTGTGGGACAATCTATGCCCTAGGATATTGATGAAAACAAGAGAGCTAGCGATTTTTAACCAAAGAATTTAGCATTTGGCTATACTCAGGGCAAGTGACAAAGAGAGCCCTGCTAAAGAAACTGTCATCCTCAGGTGACTATGCACATGCCTGAAGCAGTGCTCTCTAGGGAGCAACATCACACGTTTTATACCACAATGGGGAGGGCAAATAGACTTAATTAAAATACTGCAGCCAGTTAAAAACTAAATGAAAAATCAAACCACGTTTTAAACTACCACTTGATAGCTCAGCTGGTAAAGAATCTGCCAGCAATGTAGGAGACCTGGGTTCAATCCCTTCGTTGGGAAGATCCCCTGGAAAACGGAAAGGCTACCCGCTCCAGTATTCTGGCCTGGAGAATTCCATGGACTGTATCGTCCATTGGGTCACAGAGTCGGACACAACTGAGTGACTTTTGCTTCAGTTCACAACATGCTAACTTATATGCCCAGTTTTCCAGGGACTATTGTATAGCACATGCAACTCTGCTCAATGTTATGTGGCAGCCTGGATGGAAGGGTAGTTTGGGGGCGGGGAAGAAATGGATACATATAGATGTACAGCTGAGTCCCTTCATTGTTCACCTGCAACTATCACAACACTATTATTTGGCATGGAACAACAGACTGGTTCCAAATAGGAAAAGGAGTACGTCAAGGCTGTATATTGTCACCCTGCTTATTTAACTTCTATGCAGAGTACATCATGAGAAACGCTGAACTGGAAGAAACACAAGCTGGAATCAAGATTGCCGGGAGAAATATCAATAACCTCAGATATGCAGATGACACCACCCTTATGGCAGAAAGTGAAGAGGAGCTAAAAAGCCTCTTGATGAAAGTGAAAGAGGAGAGTGAAAAAGTTGGCTTAAAGCTCAACATTCAGAAAACGAAGACCATGGCATCCAGTCCCATCACTTCATGGGAAATAGGTGGGGAAACAGTGAAAACAGTGTCAGACTTTATTTTGGGGGGCTCCAAAATCACTGCAGATGGTGACTGCAGCCATGAAATTAAAAGACGCTTACTCCTTGGAAGAAAGGTTATGACCAACCCAGATAGTATATTCAAAAGCAGAGACATTACTGTGCCAATGAAGGTCCATCTAGTCAAGGCTATGGTTTTTCCTGTGGTCATGTATGGATGTGAGAGCTGGACTGTGAAGAAGGCTGAGTGCTGAAGAATTGATGCTTTTGACCTGTAGTGTTGGAGAAGACTCTTGAGAGTCCCTTGGACTGCAAGGAGATCCAACCAGTCCATTCTGAAGGAGATCAGCCCTGGGATTTCTTTGGAAGGAATGATGCTAAAGCTGAAACTCCAGTACTTTGGCCACCTCATGGGAAGAGTTGACTCATTAGAAAAGACTCTGATGCTGGGAGGGATTGGGGGCAGGAGGAGAAGGGGACGACCGAGGATGATATGGCTGGATGGCATCGCGGACTCGATGGACGTGAGTCTGAGTGAACTCTGGGAGTTGGTGATGGACAGGGAGACCTGGTGTGCTGTGATTCATGGGGCCACAAAGAGTCGGACACAACTGAGCGACTGAACTGAACTGAACTGAACTGAACTGATACACCCATACAAAATTAAAAGTTTTTTTAAATGTCCAGTTTTCAACAAAAACTTATGAGACATGCAAAAAACAAAATGTGACCCATACCAGGGAAAGGAGGTGGCAGGAAGCTAGCAATGAAATCTGAAAGCAACCAGATTTCAGTCTTAGGAAAGACTACAAAGCTATAGAAAATATATTCAATAGGCAAAGTTAATGCTTCAGGAAGTAAAGGAAGATATACTGGAAAGTCTCAACAAATAAAAGATATCACCAAAGAGTTAAAAATTATTTTTAGTGAACCAAAAGCATATTCTGCTATGGAAAAGTACAATAACTAAAATGAAAATTTTGCCAGTAGAGATCAACAACAGATTTGAACTAGCAGAATTAGAAAAATTGAAGATAGATCAATAGAGATAATGTGATCCAAAGAACAAAAGAAAAAAGTAAGAAGAAAATTAACAGGGCCTCAAAAACCCATAGGGAACCATTAAGTACATCTATATATGCAAAGTGGGAGCACCAGAAGAAAAGGAAAGGGCAAAAGATATATTCCAAAAACTAGCCCCTGAAGACTTGTCAAATTTAATGAAAAACATTAATGTCTAGATCTGAGATGTTCAATAAATATAAATATAAAGAGATAAATACCCAGAGAACTACACACAGAAACATCAGGGTAAAAAATGCTAGAAGCCAAAGGGAAGAATCTTGAAACCAATAAAATAACTTTGCATGAAATAAAAGAGAAAATCAAAAATTAGCAAAAAGTGACATCAGGGAAGATGACAGAGTAGAAAGCTCCAAGAATATATCTCTTCACCTAGACAATAATTATTTTGACAGAAATTGTTGATGTAATTATTCTGGAACTCTAAAGTCTATTTGAAAATTTGCAGGTTCTAGGGGAAGTATGACCCTAGAAATTAATTGTGATTAATTTCAATCACTTCAATACAGTGCAGTACTGGTTACCCATCTTCTAATTTCCAGCCCCATGAAAGGTATCCAAACCAGCGTTCCTATAGTAGCTTGAAGAGTAATAGTAGGCAATAAGGACCTTGCCTTCCAAATATCAAGGCTCTGTATTCTGATTACAGATTAATCCTTTGAACCAAGGACCTAAAGACACAAAGGCAGGTCACCATTAATGCAACCACCATCAGCTTAAAGAGAGTGCAGAGAATTTAAAGATAAAGTACTTTTTTTTTTCATTTTTCCCTTTCCTGCCTTTCAGAAGCGAGACATGTAGGGATTATGATATTCAAAACTCACAATATATGCAAAAAAATTAGAAAGTCACTGCATATGCCAGAGAAAGATGTAGGCACAAAAAAAAATACATCTGAGGAGATCTCACACTTAAAACTCAAGCTCATCTCCAGCACAGAGACATTCTCCAACCATTTTAAGCTTTTTTAAACAGCAAACACTGGAGAAAAAGGAGAATCTGATTCCCAGAGTTATCGTATTTTAAGATTCAAGTGTTCACTTTCACATGAAAAAATCACAAAACAAAGTAATAGGAAAGTTTGGCCCACTCAAAAGGAAAAATAATCAAAAGAAACCATCTCTGAAGAAGAACAGATGGAAGGCTTACTAGACAAGGACTCAAACAAGTGTCTTGAAAATGCTCAAAGAGCTAAAGGAAGACATTGACAAATTTAAGAAGACAGTGTATGAGTGAAATTGGAAACTCAATAAAAAAAGATAGAAAGTATTAAAAGGAGCCAAAAGAAATTCTGAGATGAAAAGTAAAATTACTGAAAAGAATAATACACTACATGGATTCAAAGGCATATTTGAACATAGAGAAAAATGAGCAAGCTTGAAGATAGCACAATTGAAATTGTCAAGTGTGAGGAACATAAAGAGAAAGGGTTTAAGAAAATTGAACAGAGCCTAACAGACCTGTTGAACAATACCAAGATCAACATATGCAGTTTGGGAGTCCCAGAGGAAAAGAGAGAAAAAGAAAAGGGTAAAAAGAACGCTTGAAGATACAATGGCTGAAAACTCAAATTTGATGTAAGCTTTGAATCTACAAATCTAAAACCATTGTTTCAAATAGGATAAACTCAGAGAGATCCACACCAAGATACATTACAACCAAATTGTCAACAGCCAAAAAGAGAGTTTTGTTTATACATCCATCAAAATGATTTAATAACCTTTGCCCTTTTTTCTATTAGTATGGTGAATTACATTGGTTGAGTTTTTAATGTAATCTAATATTGTATTCCTGGAGTAATTCTCACTTGGTTGTAATGTATTCCCTTTTTTATGTACTGTTTGATTCAATTTACTAGTATTTGCTAAGTGTATTTTCTCCTATGCTTAGAAGATATGCTGATCTATAATTTTCTTTTCTTGTAAGTTGTGGTGTCTAATTTTAGCACCACTGTGAAGGATACTCTCTCTTTTTCTACTTCTAAGGTACACAGTAAGAATGAGTTCATATGTTCACTAAAAAATATGTACAAGACTGTTTATTAATGCACTACACACAGTGGCTAAAACTATATATAATGGCTAAAACTTCCATTCATCAATGGAATGGATAAATAAATTATGGCATATTCATAATATGATGGAATACGATTCAGTCTACTGAAGTGGAATACTGTACATATACATTGGAATAGTATTCATCAGTGAGAATGCACAAACTACAACTCCATAGCATACAACCCAAACACAATATGGAAAGAGAAAGAAAGCTAAACACAAAAGATGCAATGAACTTTGTGAAAATTCATTGAGCGGTATAATTATGATTTGTTTACTTTTTTAATCGGAGGAAAATTGCTTTACAATGTTGCATTGGTTTCTGCTGTACAACAATGCAAATCAGTCATTACTGTATATGTATATCACCTCCCTCTTGAGCCTCCCTCCACACCCCCATCTCACCCCTTTGGGTCATAACAGAGGGCCAGGCTGGGCTCCCTTGTGTTATACAGCAACTTCTCACCAGATATCTCTTTTACACATGGTACTATATATATGTCAATACTACTTTGTCCATCCATCCCACTCTTTCCTTCCCCTCACTGTGTCCACAGTCTGTTCTCTACATCTCCATCTCCATTCTTTCTCTGCAAATAGGTTCATTGATACCATTTTTCTAGATTACACATATATGCATTAATATACAGTACTTATTTTTCTCTTTGTGACTTACTTCACTCTGTATAACAGGCTCTAGGTTCATCCACCTCTCTAGAACTGATACAAATTCATTCCCTTTAGAGCTGAGTAATATTCCATTGTATATACATATACCACATCTTCTTTGTGCATTTATCTGTTGATGGACATCTAGGATGTTTCCATGTCTAGCTATTGTAAATAGTGCTGCTATAAATATTAGTTACATGTGTTTTTTCAATTATGGTTTTATTTGTTTGCTGTATGTGTGATACTTCAGAATTTTCTTTAAAAATAAACAAAGCAAATTTGAAAAAAGGCAAACAAAATGTTCAGATACAAAAATTATAATTACTGAAATTAAAACAAAATGATCAGTTTTGAATTTTCCCAAATTTCTAACCAAAATGGAAGAAATAGAATGATACAAGCAAAAACTCATGAAAACATTTTTAACAAAAGCTAGGTGACAGAGTATTTCTCCAAGAACCCAGAATACAAAGAGGCCAAAATCTCTAACAGCAATAAGACACATGTGCAATCAGCAGTTATGCTGCACACAGCCAAGGAAAGAGTTAATTTTGTTATTCTTAACAGCTAGGGAAACAGAAATTTATGTTTCAGAGAGAGAAATTTTCAATATTGAAAAAACAATCAAAATAAGCAGGAAACATATAAAAGGCATTAAGAATCATTCAGTTCAGTTCAGTTCAGTTCAGTCGCTCAGTCGTGTCCAACTATTTGCAACCCCATGAATCGCAGCACGCCAGGCCTCCTGTCCATCACCAACTCCCAGAGTTCACTCAGACTCACGTCCATTGAGTCAGTGATGCCATCCAGCCATCTCATCCTCGGTCGTCCCCTTCTCCTCCTGCCCCCAATCCCTCCCAGCATCAGAGTCTTTTCTAATGAGTCAACTCTTCGCATGAGGTGGCCAAAGTACTGGAGTTTCAGCTTCAGCATCATTCCTACCAAAGAAATCCCAGGGCTGATCTCCTTCAGAATGGACTGGTTGGATCTGCTTGCAGTCCAAGGGACTCTCAAGAGCCTTCTCCAACACCACAGTTCAAAAGCATCAATTCTTCGGCGCTCAGCCTTCTTCACGGTCCAACTCTCACATCCATACATGACCACAGGAAAAACCATAGCCTTGATTAGACGAACCTTAGTCAGTAAAGTAATGTCTCTGCTTTTGAATATGCTATCTAGGTTGCTCATAACTTTTCTTCCAAGGAGTAAGCGTCTTTTAATTTCATGGCTGCAGTCACCATCTGCAGTGATTTTGGAGCCCAAAAATAAAGTCTGACACTGTTTCCACTATTCCCCATCTATTTCCCATGAAGTGATGGGACCGGATGCCATAATCTTTAGAGTTCATGTAATTCCACTTTGGCAAAGAGCATGTGAGTTATTTTTCCCATGTCTAAAAGTGACAATAAGACCATATTTCATGTGGAAGTAAATCTATGGAAATACTTAACAAAGTTATATGTAGTAAAAATGGAATTATGTCATCTTTGTTATAAATGCATATATTATTTCTCTTGGTGGGATAACTGGAAAGGGAATTATTGGGGAATTTTGTAAACAGGGCCCTCTCTATTACTCACCTGTCAAATCTTTCCTTTCTTAGGTAACATCATAAACCAGGATCATCAAGGAATTATTGGCTACTACATTCCCAGCAAGGGAATTTGTTGGGGAAAGGTGATTGTTGAAATCATACATTTCTAACATTATGTGTTAATGGAGACCAATGGGAAGCTCAGAGATTCAAGCATGTGGGATGGGAACATGATATTTGCAGAGGAGAACTTTTTAAGTTACTTTCCAAAGGCCCCTGTAGTTTGATTGATACTTCTGACCCTAACCTCTAATATTCCATACCTATCAAGAGAATAGAAATAAAGAACTGTCTCCTCTTCTCTATTTTTCAACCACCTTTTCCTTCTTCTAACTTCCCCTTTCCATATCTTTTTATTCCTAAGCATAAACCTGGCAGGAATTGGGAAGTGATTGGGTGGGGGAAAATGTTCATCTGAGGATACAGCAATAGTAACACTATGAATTTTTTTTTTTCTGTTAAAGGTGTTTCATATTATGGAGAAAGCTAAAACACTATTCAATCTAGTAGACTATTTCATCAGTCAGATAACATTGGAACAAATCTTCCTGACTTTTGCTAATATTGATAAGGTCAAGAAATAAAGCTGCTATGAGATTCATTTCTGATGCCAAAAGCTCAGTTTCTCTGTACACCAGTGCCAAATTGAATCTTGGAGACAGAGTTTTGGGTGAAGTAGAAAAGGATAGTTTTATTGCCTTGCCAGGTAAAGGGGGCCACAGTAGACTAATGCTCTCAAATGTCCCAACTTGAAGAAGATAATAAGTTTTATAGTAATTGTTCAAGGAGGGTATGATCTGTACATGGACAGTCTTCTGATGGATTAGTGGTAAGGTAAGTAGGAGTCAGCATCATCAACCTTCGACTCCAACTGGTCTGAGGTTCTACATGCTTGTGAGCAGGGTATTGTCATTAACTGTTAACTTTTCCCACCTGGAGGAGGCAAAGATATCGTTGTGTGTACCCACTTATGGGGAAACAGGACCCTGCCCCAAGGCTATCCTTGACTGTTTCTCCCTGGTCTCACAAGCCCCCCTCTCTTCCCCAATTAACAACTGCTTGAATCTGCCCACTGGAACTCAAGGAAGGCCATGGAGGCTGAATGAAGGCTGTTTCCTATAACCAAAGAAATGGGGGACACACAAAATCTTTGTTCTTAGGAAACCCACAAGGCCTTGCTCAGCATCATTTTCCAACCAGTGACAATTATGCCTCTCTAGGCTGCTGCCTACAACTAGATATAGAAGCGTCTCTCTCCCTCTCTCTGTCTTTCTCAATCTCACTCTCCCTCCCCTCCCCTCTCTCCTCTCCTCTTCTTTCCTTTTCTCCTCTCCTTCTCCTCCTTCTTCTCTCTCTTCTCCTTCTCATTCCCCTCTTCTTCTCTCTCTCTCTCTGTCTCTGTCTCTGTGCGTGTATGTCTCTATCACTCTGTGTATGTGTGTGCACAAACTGGAACCCCAAAGAAGAAAGTTTGCAAACTTTGATGATTAGAGTAAGTGACCTCCTGTCAAGAACTGAACTGTGAAGGGTCTGAGATTTCACCCTACCTGTAAATTGTCAAGTTAGTTTACCACAGTTCCATGAATACTGGCAGGAGACACTGGAATCCTAGGTCAAGGACACAGGACTTGAGACTTCCCTGGTGGTACAGTGGATAAGAATATATCTGCCAATTCAGGGGACACAGGTTCAATCCCTGGTCCAGGAAGATTCCACATGCCACAGAGCAGCTAAGCCTGTGTACCACAACTACTGATCCTGCACTCTAGAGCCTGCAAACCACTACTACTGAGCCTACATGCTGCAACGACTGAAGCCAGTGTGCCTAGAGCCTCTACTCCACAACAAGAGAAGCCACCACAATGAGAAGCCCTCACACTGCAACCAAGAGTAATCCCCACTCACCACAACTAGAGAAAGCCCACACATAGCAACAAAGACCCTATGCAGTAAAAAAAAAAAAAAAAAAAAAAAAGACACTAGATTTTGCTACGCACAGCAGTAACAGTAGGCAGAGATCATATTTGTGTCAGGTCCCCAATCCTACCTTTTTATTCAGAGGGTTGTGTTACAGGAGAGGAACCCTGAGCTTCTGGAACTCAAATCTTCATAATGGGCAGTCAGTAAACCTGCCAAACACGTGCTCTGGAAGTAAACATTTTATTACACTGAACATTAAGTAAACCTTTCCACTGGTCCAGAGGGAGATGTTGCCTCTTGTCAAAAGCCATTTGCTCTATAATCATCCTTGCAAAAGCCTTGCAAAAAACATTCTTGCAAAACAAAAAGGCAGTTACTACATTTTCTTGAAAATCATACAGAAACACAAAAGACCCATGAAAAATTGTCTCTGAATAATATCTCCCATCTTGACTTCTAGCATATTTCCCCTTGAGTATACTACCTCATCAGCTACTCTGGTTAATCTTAGATTTGGACCAAATTTATTTGGTTCAAATTTATTTAATTTGCCTCATACAATTGTTAAGACTACTATCAGTAGAACTTTAAACAACATGATGAGGCTAACCTACAGTATTTGACTTTAACCATGCCTCCCAGATCTCAGAACCAACTAGCTGAACAAATCCTATAAACCAATTTAGTTAACCTTAGAAAATCAAGTGGCTTTCTCACATTTCTGTATTCACCATTTCACTTGTACTGAGGCAATGATTCGTGAATAGTACAATGTAATAGTAATTACACTGACTCTCTGCTGGCCTGCAAAAAGAAAATCTAGGGAAGTTCTACCACTCTAAACCACCTTGGTTGTGAGATTCTGATTTAACTGCCTTCCTAAATGTCTGCTCTCTTATAACCAACTCAAAGGAGCAAGGCAGTGTTTTTTGAAGGGAAGCAAGCTGATGGCTCGATTTCATACAGTGATACAATTATGTGGGTACAACTGGTACCCCAGGAAAGTTTTTCAGTTATTCATGCCCCCCAGTGGGATCCATCTCAGTCAGACATCACACAGGTTCACAGTGCCTCAAACATATCCTTCTGGCCAGTTTATAAATATTAAGATTCTCAGTTTGGTATAAATAATTGAATCTAGCCTTTGCCTTTTGAGAGACTACTTGAAGAATATGAATGCAACCCATTCACTTGTCTATACCAACAACAGAAGACATTTAGCTGCCCCCAAGGAAAGATAGAACAATGGCTACAAAAGAAGGGATGGGTAAGATGTGGGTGTTAACAAGTGTACTACATGGGAAGTGGAGCCATCCACTGGTATTTCCAGTAAGCTTATCATTAATGTTAAGGAGTTACTATTGTTCAGTTGTTCAGTCATGTCCAACTCTTTGCGACCCCATGGACTGCAGCACGCCAGGCTTCCCTGTCCTTCACTATCTCCTGGAGTTTGCTCAAACTCATGTCCACTGAGTAAATGATGCCATCCAACCATCTCATCCTCTGTTATCTTCTTCTCATGCCCTCAGTCTTTCCCAGCATCAAGGTCTTTTCCAATGAGTCAGCTCTTTGCATCAGGCGGCCAAAGAACTGGAGCTGCACCTTCAGCATCAGCCCTTCCAATGAATATTCAGGGTTGATTACCTGAATATTGACTGCTTTAATCTCCTTGCTGCCCTAGGGACTCTCAAGAGTCTTCTCTAGCACCATAATTCAAAAGCATCAGTTCTTCAGTGCTCTAGCCTTCTTTATGGTCCAGCTCTCACATCCATACATGACTACAGAAAAAAAACCATATCTTTAACTATATGGACCTTTGTTGGCAAAGTGATGTCTCTGCTTTTTACTATTCTGTCCAAGTTAGTCATAGCTTTCTTCCAAGGAGCAAGCATCTTTTAATCTCATAGTTGCAGTCACCATCTTCAGTGATATTGGAGCCCAAGAAAATAAAGTATGTCACTGTTTCCATTGTTTCCCCATCTATTTGCCATGAAGTGATGGGACTGGATGCCATGATCTTGGTTTTTTGAATGCTGACTTTTAAGTCAGCTTTTCACTCTCCTCTTTCACCCTCATCAAGAGGTTCTTTAGTTCCTCTTTGTGCCATAGGGTGGTGTCAGCTACATATCTAAAGTTATTGATATTTCTCCCAGAAATCTTGATTCCAGCTTGTGCTTCCTGGAAAAAATCTACCTGGCATTTCATATGATGTACTCTGCATATAAGTTAAATAGGCAGGGTGACAATATACAGCCTTCACACACTCCTTTCCCAATTTGGAACCAGTCTGTTATTCCATGTCTAGTTCTAACTGTTGCTTCTTGACCTGCATACAGGTTTTGTAGGAGGCAAGTAAGGTGGTCTGGTAGTCCCATCTCTTTAAGAATTTTCCATAGTTTATTGTGATCCACACATTCAAAGGCTTTAGTGTAGTCAGTGAAGCAGATGTTTTTTCTGGAATTCTCTTGTTTTCTCTATGATCCAACAACTGTTGGCAATTTCATCTCTGGTTCCTCTGCCTTTTCTAAATTCGGCTTATACATCTGAAGTTCTCAGTTCACAGCTTCCTAGCTTGAAGGATTTTGAGAATTACTTTGCTAGCATGTGAAATGAGCACATTTGTGCACTGGTTTAAACTTTCTTTGGCATTGCCCTTCTTTAGGATTTAAATGAAAACTTATCTTTTCCAGTCCTGTAGTCACTGCTGAATTTTCCAAATTTGCTGGCATATTGAGTGCAGCACTTTAATAGCATCATTGTTTAGGGCTCAAAATAACTCAGCTGGAGTTCCATCACCTCACTAGCTTTGTTCATGGTAGTACTTCCTAAGGCCCACCTGACTTCACACTCCAGGATGTCTGGCTCTTGGTTAGTGACCATCATGGTTATCTGGGTCATTAAGACTTCTTTATACAATTCTGTGTATTCCTATGGTTTTTCCAGTAGTCATGTATGGATGAGAGAGTTTGACTATAAAGAAAGCTGAGAACCGAAGAATTGATGCTTCTGAACTCTGGTGTTGGAGAAGACTCTTGAGAGTCCCTTGGACTGCAAGGAGATCAAACCAGTCAACCCTAAAGGAAATCAGTCCTGAATATTCATTGGAAGGACTGATGCTGAAGCTCCAATACTTTGGCCACCTGATGAGAAGAACTGACTCATTGGAAAAGACTCTGATGCTTGGAAAGATTGAAGGCAAGAAGAGAAGGGGATGACAGAGGATGTGATGATTGGATGGCATCATCAACTCAATGGACGTGAGTCTGAGCAATCTCCAGGACTTGCTGATAGACAGGGAAGCCTGGCATGCTGCAGTCCATGGGGTCACAAAGAGTCAGACATGACTGAACTGAACTCTGTATTCCTACCACTATTCTTGCCTTGTTAAAGAGAATGGTGATTAAATTGTGATCAGAACCATCTGATAAAAGATGGAAGACTTTTAAAAGATGATAGTCAAGTTTAGTATGCATGGAACAGTTTGGGAGAATTGCATCATAGCATTTTCCTTCACAAGGCATACTCCACCAGTGGTTCTGAATGACAAAAGATCATTAATGTCCTCCTTTCCCTCAGACTTTCCAGGGTCTAAGATGTTCTTTTCCCAAGGTTCCTGGCTGTTGGTCTCCCACAACTACCACAAAGTTGGTGTGTGTCATTCCAGTAACTATAACTTCACCTTCATTTCATTCATCTCCTGTTCACAGTCAGACCTCTTATTTGGAAGGGACAGGTACAAGAAGGACAAGTTTCAAAATAAGACTTAAAGGAGAAGCCTAAAGAGACTTGAAGATTAAATGTAATATGCTATTCTGGTTGGGATCCTGGAACAGAAAAACATTAGGTAAACACTTAGGAAATCTGAACAAAATATGAACTTTAGCTAATGCAACAACATTGGTTCACTAATTGTGAAAAAGGTACCACACTACTGTAACATGTTAATGATAGAGGAAATTGGATATGAAGTGTATGAGAACTCTTTTTACTATTTTTCTTATTTTTCTATGAAACTATAACTATTCTTTAAAAGAGGTTTTTATTTGATGGATCATAGACCTAAGTATGGAGAAGGCAATGGCACCCCACTCCAGTACTCTTGCCTGGAAAATCCTATGGACGGAGGAGCCTGGTAGGCTGCAGTCCATGGGGTCGCTAAGAGTCAGACACGACTGAGCAACTTGACTTTCACCTTTCACCTTTCACCTTCATGCACTGGAGAAGGAAATGGCAACCCGCTCCAGTGTTCTTGCCTGGAGAATCCCAGGGACGGGGGAGCCTGGTGGGCTGCTTGTCTGTGGAGTTGCACAGAGTCGGATACGACTGAAGTGACTTAGCAGACCTAAGTATAAAACCCAAAACTGTAGAACGTGCAGAGAAAATGGGAAATTTTTTACGGCCTTGTCTTAGTCAAAGATTTCTTGGCTATGACAAAAAATCATAACCCGTGAAAGAAAAAAACTGATAAATTGGACTTCAACAAAATTAAATTTTATGCTATTAATAAACATTGTTAAGGAAATGAAAATACAAGCCACAAACTGGCAGAAAATGTTTGCACTGGGTGAAATTATACCCAACAAGGTATTTGTATCTAGTATGCTATGGTATGAATGTGTTCACCCAAAATTTGTCTGCTGAAGCCTATCAAAGGTGAGATGTTAGGCAGATGGGCATTCCGGAAGTGATTAGATCATGAGGGTGAGGACTTCATGAATGGGATAAGTGTTCTTACAAAAGAGACTCCAGACTTCCCTGGTGATGTGTATAAGTACTATGGATAAGGGGTAAGTGGATATCCACCTGCAAATGCAGGCAACACAGGTCTGATCCCTGGTCCAGGGAGATTCTACATACCACAGGGCAACTAAGCCCATGAGCTACAACTACTGAATCCAGTGCTCTGGAGCCCTCAAGCGGCAACTCCTGAAGCCTGCGTGCCTAGAGCCTACGCTCTGCAACAAGAGAAGCCACCTCAATGAGAAGCCTGTGCAACACAACGAAGAGTAGCCCCCATTCACTGCAACTAGAGAAAGCCCACATGCAGCAACAAAGATGCAGCATAACCAAATAAATATTTTTAAGATATATTCATAAGAGACCTCACAGAGATCTCTTGCCCCTTTTATCAAGTGAGGACACAGAAAAACATACTAGCTATGAACTAGAAAGAGAGCCTTCATCCAACCATGCTAGCATTGTGATCTCAGACTCCAGCCTCCAGAATGATAAGCAATAAATTTATATGATTTATAGAATTTATATTATTTATAAATATTATTTATAAACTACCCAGTCCATGGTATTTCATTACAGCTTAAGATCTGAACAGACCAAAGAACATATGCAAATGGCAGATTAGGGCAAGAAAAGTTGTTCAACATTGTTAGTCATTGGAAAAATGAAATCAGAACCACAATGAGATAACACTACCCTTCTATTATAAAGCTAAAATTAAAATAACTAACAATTATTGATGAAGATGTGGAACAACTGAAATTTTCATACATTGTTGGTGGAAATGCAAAATTATACAGCCACTTTGGAAAACAGCTTGACAGTTTCTTATAAAAGTAAACACACACTTGCTATATGTCTCCACAATTCTACTCCTAGGTTTTAACTCAAGAGAAACAAAACCTTATGTTCACACACAAAAAAAAACAGATTAAATCTTTAAAGTGACTTTTTAATAACTGCCACAACCTGAAAACAATCCAAACATCCTTCAACTGGTTAATGAATGAAGAATCAGTACATACATTGAAACAATGGAATACTAGTCAGCAATTAGAAAAACAAAAGGACAATTGATACACTCAAAAAAATGGTTGACTCTTTAGTTCAGTTCAGTTCAGTTTAGTTGCTCAGTTGTGTCCGACTCTTTGCAACCCCCATGAATCGCAGTGCGCTGGCCTCCCTCTCCATCACCAACTCCCAGAGTTCATTCAGACTCATGTCCATCGAGTCAGTGATGCCATCCAACCATCTCATCCTCTGTCATCCTCTTCTCCTCCTGCCCCCAATCCCTCCCAGCATCAGAGTCTTTTCCAATGAGTCAACTCTTCACATGAGGTGGCCAAAGTACTGAAGTTTCAGCTTTAGCATCAGTCGTTCCAGTGAACACCCAGGACTGATCTTTAGAATGGACTGGTTGGATCTCCTTGCATTCCAAGGGACCCTCAAGAGTCTTCTCCAACATCACAGTTCAAATGCATCAATTCTTCGGCACTCAGCTTTCTTCACAGTCCAACTCTCACATCCATACATGACCACTGGAAAAACCATAGCCTTGACTAGACGGACCTTTGTTGGCAAGTAATAATGTCTCTGCTTTTCAATATACTATCTAGGTTGGTCATAACTTTCCTTCCAAGGAGTAAGCATCTTTTAATTTCATGGCTGCAGTCACCACCTGCAGTGATTTTGGAGTCCCCCAAAAAAAAGTCTAACACTGTTTCCACTGTTTCCCCATCTATTTCCCATGAAGTGATGAGACCAGATGCCATGATCTTCATTTTCTGAATGTTGAGCTTTAAGCCAACTTTTTCGCTCTCCTCTTTCACTTTCATCAAGAAGCTTTTTAGTTCCTCTTCACTTTCTGCCATAAGGATGGTGTTATCTGCGTATCTGAGGTTATTGATATTTCTCCTGGCAATCTTGATTCCAGCTTGTGCTTCTTCCAGCCCAGCGTTTCTCATGACGTACTCTGCATATAAGTTAAATAAGCAGGGTGACAATATACAAATATACAGCCTTGACGTACTTCACTACCTAACACCATACACAAAGATAAACTCAAAATGGATTAAAGACCTAAATGTAAGACCAGAAACTATTTTTTAACTCTTACAGGAAAACACAGGCAGGACACTCAATTACATAAATCAAAGTAAGATCTTCTGTGACCCACCTCCTAGAGTAATGGAAATAAAAACAAAAATAAACAAGTGGGACCCAATTAAACCTAAAAGCTTTTGCAGAGCAAAGGAAACTACAAACAAGGTGAAAAGACAGCCCTCAGAATGGGAGAAAATAATAGCAAAGGAAAAAACTAACAAAGAATTAATTTCCAAAATATACAAGCAGCTCATACAACTCAATATCAGAAAAGCAAACAACTCAATCAGAAGGTGGGAACGGGACCTGAAGAGACATTTCTCCAAAGAAGACATACAAATGGCAAACAAGCACATGAAAAGATGCTCAACATCAGTCATTATTAGAGAAATGCAAATCAAAAGTACAATGAGATACCACTTCACATCAGTCAGAATGGCCATCATCAAGAAGTCTACAAACAATAAATGATGGAGAAGGTACAGAGAAAAGGGAACACTCTTGCATTGCTGGTGGGAATATAAACTGATGCAGCCACTATGGAAGACGGTATAGAGATTCCTTAAAATGGTAGGAATAAAGCCACCATATGACCCATCAATCCCACTCCTAGGCATATACCCTAAGGAAACCAAAATTGAAAAAGACACACGTACCCCAGTGTTCATTGCAGCACTATTTACAATAATTAGAATATGGAAGCAACCTAAATGTCCATCGACAGATGAATGGATAAAGAAGCTGTGGTACATATATACAATGGAATACTACTCAGCCATAAAAAAGGAATGCATCTGAATCTATTTTAATGAGATAGATGAAATGAGAGCCTATGATACAAGTGAAGCAAGTCAGAAAGAGAAATATAAATATCATATACTGACACATACATATGGAATCTTAAACGATGGTGATGGTTTAGTTGCTAAGTCATGTCCTACTCTTGCAACCCCATGGACTGTAGCCTGCAAGGTTCCTCTGTCCATGGGATTTTCCAGGAAAGAATACTGGAGTGGGTTGCCATTTCCTTCTCCAGAGGATCTTCTGGACCCAGGAATTGAACCTGGGTCTCCTGCATTGCAGGCAGATTCTCTACCGACTGAGCTACAAGGGAAGCATGTTCTAAAAAGATGGCACTGATGAATCTATTTTCAGGGAAACAGTGGAGAAACAGACACAGAGAACAGACCTATGGACATGGTGAGAGAGTGCCGGGAGCCAGTGTGAGGAATCCCGCCCGTGACAAGGTCATGAGGAAGGAAGCTGACATACGCAAGGCGTGCTCAGACTTCAGGGACCCCTCTGGAAATTCCTAAGCATGTACCCCAACAAAAATCTGCCGGCTTTTGTGCTCTGCTTTTCCACTCTTCTGACATTTTCTGGAAAAAGTCAATTCAGGGCTTTAGTCTTCTGCATTTGAAAGAGTGTTTCAATCCAAAAACCCTCTGATGGCTTTCTAGCCTGCCTGCAGGACTCGTACAGCTGCGCATGTGATTGTTTGAGGCCTCCTGACCGCAGGAGGCACAGGAAGCTTAAAACATCCTAGGAATGTAGGAGCTTCCGAGGAGTCAAAATCTTTAGAATAAGACTGATTAAAAGTTTCATTTTTTGGGTCAATGCTTGCTGCCAAATTTTCATATCCTTTATTTTTAGATATAGTTGGTATATAGAAAAACAAGTAGTAGACCTGGTATTAGCAACATTAGATCTTTGAGTTAAGTACCTTCTTTGTTATATCCCACTGCACCTTTGTTCTATAGAGATGTAACTTTAATGCTTTAAGGAGATGCAGATTAAAGAAAAACACTTCAGGGGAAACAAAATTAACATTCATTAAGGAAGAGAGCCAAAAAGTGTTAACAAGCCTCTTGGCCAAAAGATAATGTAAATCACCTGAGACCTTTTGTATACAAAATGATATACGGAAAGAATCTGGGTTGCGAACGCTACATAATTTTGTGTTATCCATTGATCTCCGTGTTTTATCAAAAGTATAAAAGGCCTTCTGAACAATAAAGGAGGGGGCCAGTTTCTCGGACCAGTTTCTCGAGCTAGTCTCTCGGCCTGGTTTCTTGGGACTCTGGCTCCCCCCGTGTCTTTCTCTCTTTCTTCTCTCCCTTTCCTTCTCTCTGCTCTTTACTTTAACTTCAGGCTGAATCTCCACCTGGGGCGCGGAGGCTCGCCAGGTCTACTCACTTGCCCTGGCTGTTAAGACCCGCACGAAAGGGAGCTTAAGGCGAGGCACCCTTAGATATTCAAGCGGGCGCCGGTGGCCCAACGTAGATGGTGCAAATTCCTTGTCTGGAATTTTATTGGCCTTCCGCGTAAACCAAGCTATTCAGCCCTCTTCCTCCACTTAATCTTCTTACTACACTATAGTTTCCTAATCTAATCTTATATTAATAAACAAACAAGTCTTTCCACGCCAACGCCGTCCACCCTTCGAATTCCCTGGATCCACCGGGGCTGGACCCCGGCAAGAGAGGAGGAGGGAGAAGGGGAGACGTATGGAAACAGTAACATAGAAATTCACAATACCATATGTAAAATAGGTAGCCAATGGGAATTTGCTGTATGACTCAGGGAACTCAAACAGGGGCTCTGTGACAGGCTGAAGGATGGGATGGGGAGGGAGATGGGAGGGAGGTCAGGGAGGGAGGGGTGTATCAATGGCTGATTTTTGTTGATGTATGACAGAAAACCACAAAATTCTGTAAAGCAATTATCCTTCAATTAAAAATATTTTTAGTCTTTTAAAAAGTGCATTAAAGATCTAAACATGAGACAGGATACTATAAAATTCCTGGAGGAAAACATAGGCAGAACACACTCTGACATAAATCACAGCAACATCTTTTTTGATCCATCTTCCAGAGTAATGGAAATAAAAATAAACAAATAGGACCTACTCAAACTCGAAAGCTTTTGCATAACGAAGAAAACAATAAACAAAATGAAAAAAACAACCCACAGATTGGGATAAAATATTTGCAAACAATGTGACTAACTAAGGATTAGTTTCCAAAATTTACAAACAGCTCATGATGCTTAACAGCATCAAAACAAACAACCCAATCACAAAATGGCAGAAGACGTAAGTAGACACATCTCCAAAGAAGACCATGCAGATGGCCAAGAGGCATGTGAAAAGATGTTCAATGTTGCTAATTATTAGAGAAATGCAAATCAAAACTACAATGAGATATTACCTCACTCCAGTCATAATGGCTATCATCAAAAAACCCACAAATAATAAATACTGGAGAGGGTGTGGAGAAAAAGGAAACATCCTACACTGTTGCCAGAAATGTAAATTGGTACAGCTACTATGGAGAACAGTATGGAGCTTATTTAAAGAATTAAAAATGGAGCTACCATAGGACCCTGCAATCCCACTCTTGGGCATGTATCTGGAGAAAAACATGATCTGAAAGAATACATGCACACCAATGTTTATTGCAGCTCAGTATACAATAGCCAAGACATGGAAGCAACCTAAATATCCATCGACAGAGGGACGGATAAAGATATGGTGTATATATACAATGGAATATTACTAAACCACCAAAAAGAATGAAATAATGCCATTTGCAACAACTTGGATGGACCTAGAGATTGTCATACTTAATGACAGATAAGGAGATAAGGAGAAATATCATATGACATCCCTTAAATGTGGAATCTATAAAGAAATGATATAAATGAACTTACTTATAAAACATAAAGACTCACAGAGAACAAATTTATGGTTGCCAGAGGGAAGGATGGGGGAAAGGGATAATTAGGGACTTTGGAATGGACATGTACACACTGCTATATTTAAAATGGATAACCAAGAAGGACCTAATGAATAGCACATGGAACTCTGCTCAACGTTATGTGGCAGCGTAGATGCGAGGGAAATTTCAGGGAGAATGGATATATGTATGGTTGAGTCTCTGCTGTTCACTTGAAACTGTGACAGTATTAATTTGCTATATCCCAATACAAAATAAAAAAAATTTTAAGTTTATTTTGCCTTAATATTAATAGAGCTGCCCCTGGTCTCTTTTGGTTATTGTTTGCATGGAGTATCTTTTTCCATTTCTTTCACTTTCAACCCATTGTATTTAAAGTCTAAAGTTAGTCTCTGGTAAGCAGCATATAGTTGAAATATGTTTTTATCAATTCATCTAATCTTTTGATTACATTTACATTTAAAGTAATTACTAACAAGGACTTACTTCTGTCATTTTGCCCTTTCTTTTCCATATGCCTTACAGCTTTATTTTGGTCCCTTATTTCCTATATTAATGTTTTCTTTTGTCTTTAGTTGAATTTTGTAGTAAAATCCTTAAATTCCTTTCTCTTTTCAGTTTGTGTATATTCCACATCTATTTTCTTTATGGCCACCATTGGGACTACATTTAAATTGTAAAGTTAAAACATTCTAATTTGAATTTGTACTAGCTTATCAGAGTACATCATGAGAAATGCTGGGCTGGATGAAGCACAAATTGGAATCAAGATTTCTGGGAGAAATATCAATAACCTCAGATATGCAGATGACACCACCCTAAGGCAAAAAGCAAAGAGGAACTAAAGAGCTTCTTGATGAAGGTGAAAAGTGAGTAAAAAAGTTGACTTAAAATTTAACATTCAAAAAACAAGGATCATGGCATCCAGTCCCATCACTTCATGGCAAATAGATGGGAATAAAATAGAAACAGTGACAGACTTGATTTTATTGGGCTCTAAAATCACTGTGGATGGTAACTGCAGCCATGGAATTAAAAGATGCTTACTCCTTGGAAGAAAAGCTATGACAAACCTAGACAGTGTTATTAAAAATCAGAGACATCACTTTGCCGACAATCCATATAGTCAAAGCTATGATTTTTCCAGTAGTCATGTACAGATGTGAAAGTTAGACCACAAAGAAGGCTGAGCACTGAAGAATCGACGTTTTCAAACTGTGGTGCTAGAGAAGACCCTAGATTGAGTACCTTGGACTGCAAGATCAAACCAGCCAATCCTAAAGGAAATCAACCCTGAATATTCAATGGAAGAACTGCTGCTGAAGCTGAAGCTCCAATACTTTGCAAAGACTCCTGATGCTAAAAGCTGACTCACTGTAGAAGACCCGGATGCTGGGAAAGCCTGAAAGTAAAAGAAGGGGGCAGCAGAGGATGAGATGGTTAAATAGCATCACTGACTCAATGAACATAAACGTGACCAAACTGTGGGAGATAGTGAAGGACAGGGGAGCCTGTCTGGCTGCAGTCCCGTGAGTCAGAGTCAGACATGACTTAGTAACTGCACAACAAATGATTAGTGGTGTTGAGCATTTTTCATTGTTTACTAAATAAATATGTATGCAAAGAGCCAAATCATTGGAAAAGACCTTGATGCTGGGAAACTGAGGGCAGGAGGAGATAGGGGCAACAGAGGATGAGGTGGTTGGCTGGCATCACCAATTCAATGGACATGAAGTCGGGCAAACTCTGGGAGGTGGAGAGGGACAGGGAGGCCTGGCATGCTGCAGTCTATGGGGTTGCAAAGAGTCAGACATGACTGAGCAACTGAACAACTAGCTTATCTTCAATAACATACAAAAACTCTACTCTTTGCACGTCTATCCCCACCACATTCAGTTGTTAATGTCCCCAAATTATATCCTTATATACTCTAAGTGAGAATTGAAGCTCATGGATCCAGCCTCTTCTCTCTCTATAATTATCTAATTAGCTGTAGGACGGTTTGGGAGCTGGAAAAAAGCTTGAGGTGGAAAATGCACAACACCAACCAATCTCACAAATACATGTTAACAATGGTATCCCATCTCTGCACACACACCCTTCCTCCACATATAAACAGCTGTCATTGAGGTAAGTCACAACATCATGTGGAAGTAGTAGATGTTTCCACAAGATGGCAGTCTTTCTTTGTACTGTAAAACTTAATAAGCAATATTGCAATGTTGCAAAATACTTAATAAACAGTATTTTATTATTTATGTAGCTGTTATCGTGACTTGTATTTCATACACTACCACATTTTGAACAGATTTTTTAATTTGGGTCGCAATTATGGTTTGATGCATTGGTGGTGTTATAACTGAAGAAGGAAACATTCTAAATAGTAGTGTGTTCATGGACGTGCATTTGTGTACCCCACCTACCCTCAACTGGATGATGAAGTTCCAGTGACTCTCAGGGGTGAAATTAACTTGAGAGTAGTGATTAAAAAGTACTGGAGACAGAGGTTTGTATATCATGTTAATCAATGTGAACCTTATCCTGGAAAACATGGGAAACCATTGAAAAATTTTAACCAGGTAGGTGTCTGGATCAGCGAAATGTTTCTCAAACTTTACTCCTTGTTAACACCTTTGTCATTTTTTCCATATGTCCATATCACCTATAGTTTATTTATTTAATGTTGTTTACATCAATCTTTTATTCTTTTATAAACATATGCCAGAAGGAAACTCATTATCAGCATTGCTTGCCATAATATTCAAAATAATATATAACCATTAAAATAGAACAATGTTCATTTATGTACCAACTTTATTTTTTATTTCATTTGTTGGTTGTGCTGGGTCTCTGTTACTATGCATGCACTTTCTCTAGTCGCTACAATGAGGGTTGGTGGGGAGGGGAGGGGCGGGGTAGCTACTCTCTAGCTGTACTGCAAGGCCTTCTCCTTGTAGTGTTTTCTCTTGCTGAGCACAGGCTCTAGGCGCACGGGCTTCAGTGGTTGCCATGCGGAGGCTCTAGAGCAGGATCACTAGCTGTGGCAGTGGCTTAGTGGCTCCACTGCATGTGGAATCTTCCTGGACCAGGGATCGAACCTGTGTTCTCTGCATTGGCAGGGGGCAGCTTCTTATCCACTGTACCACCAGGGAAGTCTTATGTACCAACTTTAAATCATCTCATGCACCACTATGTAAATCTACCACAGTTTTTGTGCCAGATTCTTTTTTGCATTTTTAAAAAATATTTTTTGGCTGTACCTTTCACAGCTTACAGGCTCTCAGTTCCCAACCAGAGATCGAACATGGGCCACAGCAGCGACGTCATATCCTAAACACTAGGCAGCAGGGAACTCCTGCCATATTCTCAATTACCGGGTCTTAGGTGTCCCCTGTAATCTCCTATTACAGAGTTGTGAGTGTAGAGAAACTCAGACACAGGCTAGGGGTATTAGTTTCTCTACTCTGTAACGCGTTATGAAATTTTCATGTGCATACAAATTACCTCAGGATCTTCTAAAAACGCAGATTTTGATCCAGTAGGGGATCCGAAAATTCTTCACTCGTAACAAACTCCTAAATTATGTTAATATTAGTTTCCCAACCATGCATCGTAGCAAGGTACAGGACTATAAGTCCCTGAAGGGTAGGGATCGTGCCTTAATCTTCAGCATAGTGTCTGGCACAAACAACTTCTTAGTTAATACTCGTGGAAAAGAGAAGAGCACAGAATTTTCTTTCCCCATCAGTCACATGAGGCTTTCCTGACAGCTCAGTTGGTAAAGATTCTGCCTGCAACGCAGGAGACCTCGGTTCCATTCCTGGGTTGGGAAGATCCCCTGGAGAAGGGAAAGGCTACCCACTCCAGTATTCTGCCCTGGAGAATTCCATGGACTAGTCCATGGGGTCGCAAAGAATTGGACTGAGCGACTTTCACGTTCTCTCCGCAGTCACGTGACTCTCCACATGCAAGCTTCCGCTTAGAAGTCTCTCAACCACTCACACCACTACTATTCAAAACATTTTAATTTTTCTAAAACAAAACTATAGTTCAGTTTTTATTTTCTAGATAACCCCAGCCTAGACTACTAACTCCAGGACAGCAGAGACCTTCGTTGTACTGATTTTCTAAGCTTCCGTCTCACCCAGGTGTATCCCCGGCGTGGTCTGACAGTTAGAGAAGCGAATTGATTGGACAAGGCCTGTGTCCTCATGGAGCTAATGACCCGAAGCCTAAGTCTTTGCAGAGAAGAGACTCTAAGAAGAGCCTGCTCTAACAAGAGCAGACAGACGAAGGCCTTTTAAAGCCTCCGGCTGCTACGGAGCGGGAAGTACTGCAGTCCAGATGGCTCAAGCCCAGACGCCGCGGGTGGAATCCGGGAAACCCGACTCTTTCATTGGACAGTCCGGATCGGCAGGATCCAAAGTGGCGGGGGGGGGTGGTGCTGCGATGTGCAGTCACAGGAGTAGTCAGAAGATTACAGAGTGGATATCCAGGCCAAAAAGAGAACTAAAAAAGCATTAACTTGAATTATCTTCTACATACTTCCTTACGAAATTATACATCTCTGTATCCTATGTCTTGGAGGAATTGGACTGGCCCAACCTCCACGGAGCAGTAGAGCGCAGCCGGTCGTCTAGAGAGTCCTTCACGTAAGAGACGTGGGAAAGAGTGTCGCGGGGAAAGCTGGGCCACTGTCGCTGTCCGCCACCATCTTGCTTTCCTCTAAGGCGGCAGTGACCGCGGCTCAGACCAGTCTGGAGCAATGAAGCTGTTAACCAGAGCTGGGGCCCTCTCGGTGAGCACAGCTGGCGGGCTTGGGAAAGGGTTGGAAAGCAGATGGTCAGCAAGGTCATACGGACCGGAGTTGCCTGGTTTGGGGCTCTTGGGCGCTGGGCTTCGTTCTGCCCTTCAGCTGAACCCTGCAGGCCAACTGGGCTCCAGGCTGGGTGGGTCAGGCTTTGGAAGGCCCGCTCGTGCTCTGAGCAGAGGAGACCTAATGCAGGAAAACGTGCAGAGTGAGAGAGAGAGGGCTTGAGAGCAGAGGTGAAGCGATTCGGTGGAGACACCTTTGAAGGTCATTGCTGCACTTGCGTGCAGGTGAAGAAGCCCGCAAAATATGGGTCGCAGGAGGCCGGTGTAGACCTAGCCCCCCATCCCTACCCTGTCAGCTGCTGCCTTTGTTTCTTGGCATATCATGTAGCATCAGCTGCTCCAACTGTTAAACGGGCTTATGAGTAAAATCATAAGAAAAAAAAATGAGCTAATACCTGTATAGCGTTTTTTGGTGAACCTGGAACTTGATTGTTACTGTCGTGTCCTGGCTGCGTAAAGTGTGCTTTTCTTGATCTTGTTTTAATATTATCCAGGAGGGGTTCTTGGCCTTCCCTTTAGAGCTTCTTAAGGCTCCTCCTCCATGTCGGAGTGACGCATAGGTGTCACTTGGGGAAAACTCCAGTATCGGTGTTATACCATTGTGGACTGGTGGTTATCAAGAGGGGACAGTTTCAACCTCTGAGTTTAAAACAACTCTTCGAGGCCAATTTTGCCCCCGGGGGACATTTGGCAATATCTAGAGACATTTTTGGTTGTGACAACCTGAGGGGCGGGGGAGTGCTACTTCTGAACATCCTTCAGTGCTCAAAGGTACCCACAACAGAGTTATCCAGCTAAAAATACCAGGAGAGCCTGGGTTGCTAAGTAACGTAGTACTAGAAGCTTCTGAAAAACCAGGGAATGGAGTTTCCAGGTACTTAGTATTTAAATATATAAACTATGAATTATACAAATGACCATGATTTAGACTGTAATTCTCTTAGCCTTCTTAGCACCCCAAACTAACCGGTGATTTTAATAACCCGTAGAGGGAAGTCCAGTTGGACTGGCTAAAGAGCTCAAAACCTCCTCCTCATTCATTCCATCCTCACCTTTCAGTAGAAAAAAGAGCTCAAAAGTAACAGAGTTGAAGAGGACCAATGTAAACAAATTGCAGTAAGCTTGAAAGCAATTGTTGTTTCTACTTAAAGCATTTACTCTACATAAGAATAAATTTATACATCTTTTGTTATTAAAACAAAATAGTAATTGTATGGACAGTTACTAGGATAAATCTTTGCAACAGGTTTGACTGGAACAAATTATAGAAAGTACGTTATCAACAAAGTGTCACTGCTCAGGCACATTTGAGAGGAGAGCACCTAAATCTACCTTAGCAACTGATGTGCCCACATATCTTAAATTTTTTACTTTTTGGAAAAATCAAAAGCTAGAAACACTAGTAGAGTTAACTGTACCACACCCAGCGAATGAAATTGTTGATAATAAAGCAAAGCTAATGGTAATTTATAATTTGAAAGTGCTAAGGAAAGTTATGACCAACCTAGACAGCATATTAAAAAGCAGAGACATCACTTTGTCAACAAAGGTCCGTCTAGTCAAGGCTATGGTTTTTCCAGTAGTCACATATGGATGTGAGAGTTGGACTATAAAGAAAGCTGAGCGCAGAAGAATTGATGCTTTTGAACTGTGGTGTTGGAGAAGACTCTTGAGAGTCCCTTGGACTGCAAGGAGATCTAACCAGTCCATCCTAAAGGAAATCAGTCCTGGGTGTTCACTGGAAGGATTGATGTTGAAGCTGAAACTCCAATACTTTGGCCACCTGATGCAAAGAGCTGACTCGTTTGAAAAGACCCTGATGTTAGGAAAGATTGAAGGGAGGAGGAAAAGGGCGGATGACAGAGGATGAGATGGTTAGATGATATCACCAACTCAATGGACATGAGTTTGGGTAAACTTCAGCAGTTGGTTGATGGACAGGGAATCCTGGGGGTCACGTGGTCGCAGAGAGTCGGACACAACCGAGGACTGAACTGAACTGAACAGCAAATGAAAACTAGGAACCAACTTTTTGACAGTACAGCATTGACGCTGAATGCACAACCAGCAGCCCTCCTGGACAACATGAAGTACGATGCAGCCTCTGAGGGGCTCCTTGGGAAACTCAGGCAGCATGTTCATTTAATCCTGGGAGTACTAAGGTTTAATTCTCAACATCTCCACTAGTAATCTTATGATCCTTAGACATAATCAAAATTAATTCTGTGGCATTGTATATCATTTGCCAAAAAAAAGCTGAATAAAATTACACATTTTTGATTCATTATCTGACATGTAAGAGGATCCCTTCCCATGGCTGCATATTACATTTTGAGAATCTGCTGTGGGTGTACCTATTGTTAATCTCAGGATATATTAGTCAAAGAAGATAAAAAAAAAAAAAAAAACCTTTAGTTGTGTAGTCTTAATGTAGCACAAAAGAGAGTGAAGATACTATGGGAAATATTTGGGGCTTGGATGAAGTTTTCTTTGATATGCTTTTTAAAGGTTACTAAAATAATTTAAGGAAATGAAGTCATTGGAAAGTAGACTAAAAAGATGAGACTCTTTAGGCAGATAAGAGAAGCAGTAATGCTGAAATCTATAAAAGGGTATGAATGTGGCTATTCCACACTTTTTGAAAAAGTTCCAAAGCATTAGAGCCTAGAAAGGACCACTGGGAGCTCTAATAAGGTTGTTAAAGGGTAAAATAAAATGCAGTGAATCTTTATATAAGAAATGAACATGTTCAACTCAGCATTTCTTCTAGCTCTACAGATCACAAATAGAGATTTAAGAGTGGCATGGGTAAACTGGTGGGTTAGTTAATATGTTAATCAGCTGAATCCTCCCATGGAGTTTTTTTACCACTGAACACCCTCTATTGCTTGGGCCAACTCAGATACAATGCACTCTCCTTTTGAGAAATGTGGTAACCTGTCTTTTTTTGTATTTAGAGATTTTATTCCCTCAAAGTTGCTCCTAAAGCTAAAGCCACAGCAGCCCCTGCAGGAGTGCCTCAACATCCTCAGGACCTCGAGGTTAGTCCCCTGAGTTACTCACTGGACACAGACGCCTTACTGTTCTTGGTAATATAAAGACATTCATCACATCCCTGATTTATTTTATATACAGTTTACCAGGTTACCAAATGGTTTAGTGATTGCTTCCCTTGAAAACTATGCTCCTGCATCAAGAATTGGTTTGTTCATTAAAGCAGGCAGCAGATACGAGAACTTCAACAATTTAGGAACTTCTCATTTGCTTCGTCTTGCATCCAGTTTGGTAAGCATCTTTACTACTTCCGTGTGTTTAGAAATCTGTGATATCTTGGTGCTACAGAGAAGAAAAACTAAAAGCAGCACCCCTATGTTAGTTTCCTGGAGCTGCCATAACAAATTACTTCAAACAGTCTGGCTTAAACAACAGGAGTTTATCCTGTCGCAGTTCTAGAGGCTAGAAGTCAAAGTCATGGTGTCAGTAGAGCCATACTCCCTCTGAAGGCTCTAGGAAGAATCTTGCCTTTGTGTCACCCACAGCTTCTGGTGGTTGCCAGCAGTCCTTTTCATTCCTTGGCTTGCAGCTGCATCATTCCAATATTGCCCCTGATTTCATGTGGCCCTGTCTGTCTGTGTTTCTGTGTCCAAATATCCCTCTTACTGAAGGGCACTCTTAGCCAGCATGACCTCATTTTAAATATTTACATCTGCAAAGGCTATTTCCAAACAGGGTCACTTTTGTAGGTTCTTGGGTAGACATGAATTTTAGTACAGACCTCTAATATAGCATGAAAAATCACAGGATACTTATCATAGAGAAGCAGTAAATTAGCGCCCATCCAGATGTTCATGCTAGAGCATAATGAATCAGTAAAAAGACAACATTTTTAGGGTGGCGAGACACATGTACATCCATGGCTGATTCATGTCGATATATGGCAAAAACCACCACAATATTGTAAAGTAATTAGCTTCCAATTAAAATAAATTAATTAATTTTTTAAACAATAAGAGAATCATGTACCAAAAAAGGACATTTTTAATTTTTAAAAAGAAGTGCCAGAAATTGAAAGAAAATTACTTTTTCCCATATGCAAATCGCTTTCACAATAGATTGATGAATCCAACAAGCATGTATTTGATAACTGAATTTTTATCTAAATGTGCTTTATATAAAAATCTATACTTGTGCTTTTGGGTCAACTTTGTTGGGTATTTCTTAAAAGGAGGCAGTATTTTTAGTTAGTGTTCCTTTTGAATTTAATGACAGACATTAGATTTTGACATAAAGTGATATTTGGCAAACTTGGCATTAAAAACTACCAAAAATGGTTGTTTTTTTCTTTTCCAAGACTACAAAAGGAGCTTCATCTTTCAAGATAACCCGTGGAATTGAAGCAGTTGGTGGTAAATTAAGGTTTGTTAAAAATAAATAATCAGAAATAATGAAAACACCAGAAGATGATCAGTTGTAAAGGAACTTTTCTTGTGTTATCAAGGTGGTTAACAGTTTCTTAAGGCACAAGAAGGAAAAGACTGATGAATTTGACTGCATAAATGTAAAACATCTTTATGCCTGAAAGTAAAAATCTAAGTACCTTAAAGTAGGTATTTGTAACATATGTAACATGGAGAGGATTATTTGGAAAAATAAAGAACTGCAAATTAGGAAAACAACCAAAGGGTAAATGGATAGGAACAAAGATAGGAATAGGCTGTTCCCAGAAGAGGAGGCCAGAAACAATGATCTTTACTTATAATCAACAGTTCAATACCATTTTATACTGCTGGTGGGAGTATGAGTTGATACAGCTACTTAGGAAAGAATCAAGAAATATCAGTTAATATTAAAAATGAGCATAGTCTACAACCTAACAGTTTTTAATCCACATGCACAAAGGAATTCTTTATGTTGTGACTGGAAACAATCTAAATGCCTGTCTTTAAAGAGGTGGATAAGTAAAGTATGATACAATAATATGCTGGGGCTACTACAGTTAGGAATGAACAGCAGTTAAGAAATGAATTCAGTCTGTATCAACATGGCAGACTTAACAAAATGTTATGTGGAAAACAAGTTTTAAGATTTTTTGGAGGTATGAGAAGGTTTTTAACAAAATAATATATAATGCTTATGTTTGTCTCAAGTGGGAGAAAGTGTGAGAGCCTGGGAAGGATACAAAGAGATCTTCAACTTTAAAATTGCCTTTTCTTTTTTAAGTTGTGGTAAAATATATATAAGATAAAATTTACCACCTTTAACATGTGTAGTTCTATAATAAGTGTCATTGAGCAACCATCACCACCACCCATCTCCAGAATGTTTTCATCTTCCCCATCCCAAACTCTGTAGCTATTAAACACTACCTTCCCTTCCCTCAGCCCCAGGCAAGCACCGTTCTGTGTTGTTTCCATGATTTTGACTAGGTACCTCATATCAGTGGAATTAGACAGTATTTGTTACCTTTTCATGACTGACTGACTTCACTGAGCAAAATGTTTTCAAGGTTTATCCAAGTGTAATATGTCAGGACTTTCTTCCTTTTTGTCAAGTTGAAATACTTAACTCTTTTCTTATTTAAGATTTTTTTAAATACTTAAAATCTTTAGTTGAGTGTGCATATTTTTGTTCACTATTACTTATACTTTTTATCCTTCAAAATATTTTTTCCAAAAGATTGATTTCATGAAGATATGAGAAAGCTTATTCTTCTGATTTAGATAATTCACTGTAATTTATTTTTGACTCAGCGTGACGTCAACAAGGGAAAACATGGCCTATACTGTGGAATGCCTGCGGGACGATGTGTGAGTACCTGTGATACTTAGTTGCTCAGTTCTACTCTTTTTTTTTTTTCCAATGTGGCATGACCTCTGATGTTGGTTTTGGATTATTATTCACAAACTGCCTAAAGTTGAATAAAAAGCATTACAGTTATGTAGAATGGATGTTCGTTTTAAATTTTTGACTGGTAACTCTGAGCTTCATGTCTTCTGTAGTGATATTCTAATGGAGTTCCTGCTCAATGTCACCACAGCACCAGAATTTCGACGCTGGGAGGTAGCTGCCCTTCAGTCTCAGCTAAGGATTGACAAAGCTGTGGCTTTTCAGAATCCACAGGCTCGTAAGTGCACTTTTAGATTATATTCGGTCGTTTCTAAGATACTGGGATTTCGAGAAAATCAATTTTTAGAGAAATAAAACTGCTGTTGAAATTCTTTTTCTCCTTGGGTTTGAAAATACACTTTCCAAAAATTTGTCCACTTTTTAAAACATTGTTCATTTCTAAACATTTGTATTGTTGATTATTTTTCATCATGTTAATATGTAAATTTATTACAGAATCCTAGGCCTTTCACCTGTGTTTTATGCCCATCCTCCCACCACTGATTTTTTTGCTTTGTTTTGTTTATTTATTTATTGGTTGCACTGGATCTTCCATGCTGCGTGCAGATTTTATCTAGTGTGGGGGAGCGGGCTTCTCTTGCTGTGGAGCATGGGCTCCAGGCCTGCAGGTTCAGTAGTTGTGGCGCGCAGGCTTAATTGCTCCTTGGCATGTGGAATCTTCCCAGACCAGGGATCAAACCCATGTACCCGGCATTGGCAGATGGATTCTTAGCACTGTGCCACCTGGAAAGTTCCCTGGTGTTTTTTGTTTTTTAACAGTCTTTTATCTTTAATTGAAGGATAATTACTTTACAGTATTGTGGTGGTTTCTGCCTTAAATCAACATGAATCAGCCATATGTATATATATGTCCCCTCCCTCCTAAACCTCCCTCCCTGTCCCACCCCTCTAGGTTGTTTCAGAGCACCCCCTGGTGTTTTTTAATGATTGTTTTACTTACACCAAATCTGGCAGCAATTTATTGCTGCTGCTGCTACTTTTACTGTTATATATTACTGCTGTTGTTTAGCCAGCTCCCTTTTATTGGGTTTTTCCAAAGCAATCAACTTAATTTTAAAAAACCTTTCCTGTATTCATGTTTGTGTTTATAGAGTGTTTGGTTATATAATCTTGACAAGCATATCTGGCAGAACCAATCTGTAAGATAAAAAAAGCACCACTGATTCTCAGAAGTCATAGGACTTCTGGTAGGAGCAAAAATGTGCAGGTAGCCCACTGAGGTATAAACAGGCGACCAACTGCAGGGGCTCAGGATGGCATGGACTTCATTCACATGCAGGCCTGTCAAGTGTCTGGAACATAGTGAGTGCTTGACTCCTGTTTGCTCATATTATATTTCATGGTGATAACTTTATTACCCCAGACCTTTGATAAAAGAAATAGAATAGTAAAATTGTAGAAAAGATGACTTCTGTGTCCTGAGTAGCTTTCTTCCCCACTGGTAGCAGTGAGGCTCCAGCCCTCATCCTTTGTGCCTGAACAGTTATTGTAGTCTCCTGGCTGGTATCTCTCTGCCCAGGCATACCTCTTCAGGTGGATTCTGACATTTATAGGCTGCTATCAGAGAATCTGATTTTTCTCAGCACATTTGACTGGCAGAATTTTAGAAGTTGCTAGAGGTTAAATGATGATAAATTTTCAATGCTTGAATGCGATGACCAAAGTTGTATAATTGTTTTCGAGGCTCTCTACATGGTGTTGTCTTTATTTAAGCAATGTTTCTGTAACTGCTTCTTTACTTATTTTACAGACGTCATTGAAAATTTGCATGCGGCTGCTTACAGAAATGCCTTGGCTAATTCCTTATATTGTCCTGATTATAGGATTGGAAAAGTAACACCAGATGAGGTACTGATAAAACACCTTACATTTTTAAATGTGCTCATTTTCACATTAATTTGAATGTTCATCTACCACTCAGTTTTGTTAGCTAATTTTCTTGTCTTCTAATTTTAGAGATTCTCTTGCTTGCTTTTTTTTCCCATCACTTTGCCTTTTTTTTTTTTTTTTGGCTATACTACCCAGCTTGTGGGAGCTTAGTTCCCCTACCAGGGATCAAACCCATGTCCCCTGCAGTAAAGAGCAGAGTCCTAAACCACCAGGAAATTGCCCATTCATCAACTTGCTTTTTAACTAAAATTCTGTCTGAACAGTTCTTGTGTATCTTTCAGCTAAAAAAAAAAAAAAGTGTTTATTATGAAAGGGGCAATTCCCTGGTGGGGAATTACAGAAATTTCAGAATTACGTTCTGAACAGAAATTTCATTCATTCATACTTTATGAATTCATTACAGAAATTTCATTCATAATTTATGAATAGAGTATATTAAGGGGTCCCATTTTTCAAAAAGTAAGGTGTGTGTATCATAGACAAATACCAAGATATTAACCATGATTATCAAAGTTACTAGCATTTTTAAAATGTATCCCTAGGCTAAAGGAAATTCTAAAGAAATTGGTGCTGGAACACTTTGAGCAAAAGCAGCATTCAGTAGAAAAACATCACCAGGAAAAAAAAATAATATGACTTTCCAAGATGGCTCCATAGATGGAGACAGCATTCGTTTTAGGGCACAAATTCTAAATAAACTGAGCTTCAGCAAGTCTAAACATTAGTCAGGGAACCTTGTAAGCCACCCCCCTGCCATGAATTTTTAACACCACAGGTATACTGTATATCTATTTATGCACTGTATGTATATTTGTACTTTATATATAAAGGATTTTCTTTTTTTTTTTTTTTTTTCCCTTCCCCCAAGAAGTAATTTTCACTCTCTTGGGAACAGTAGTATAGTTGAGAATGCATGTTTTAGCCCTACTTTTATATAAAGATTCCAAGATCTCACATTGAATCTACTGTATAAGCCTATATTAGTAGGGAGACATTAACGAATTTTTTTTAAGCTCCCAAAATAATTCTGTAATCATCCAAGTTGGAAACCCTGGTATAGACAGTAACTTAATAGCAAAAAAATCTTCAGACAGGCAAGAGGAATATAGTGATATAACTGTTAACTCTACTGTAGAATGTTAACAATAGTGCTTTATTACTACCTGTATAAAGATGAACCTGATGTACTACTTAAATCACATTATAATAAAAATCATAAACTTCGTCCCATTTCTTCAAGTTCAAGCCAATATGTGCTCTTATTTTTGTTTTGTTTTTTCATTAACAGCTTCATTGAGATGTAATTTACATACCATACAGTTCACTATTTAAAATGCACAATTCAGGTTTTTATTCTATTCACAGAGTTACATAACCATCACCACATTCAGTTCTAGCAATGGTTTTTAAAAGCTTAATTTAACTCAGTACTGGGAAGTCCCTTATAGTTTATTACAGCAGCTTTTAAGCCTGTTTATTTTCTGCTAAACTGCACTTTGACATTTTTATAGTTCTTTATATTTATACCAGTATAACCAGATAAATGTTTTTACTTTCTCAGTTACATGACTATGTACAGAATCATTTTACAAGTGCAAGAATGGCTTTGATTGGACTTGGTAAGTTGGCAATTCCCTGCATGTCAGTTTGCTTCTTTTTAAGAGTAGTTCTTTTAACTGACAAACATAGAAAACAGACTTATGGTTGCCAAGGGGGAAGCACGGGAAAGGCTTGGTTTGGGAAGAGCAGATGCAACCTATTCTGTATAGAACAGATAAACAACAAGATCCTGTGTTATAGCACAGGAAGCTATATTCAATGAGAAGGTAGAATTATCCTTGAAACTGTAAAATCAGATACTATCATATGTAACTGTGTATATATACATCTTTTACAGTTATATCAACATCTAGATAACTTACAGTTCCATGTTTCTTGGCTCCCAGAGAAAGTGGTAGATAGTCAGGAAATTCCTGAGGTTGCTGACTTTTCCTTTTGTAATTGTTGGGGTAGTGAAGGGGACACCTTTCCAGTGCATTGTAATTCTATCACTATATTGGTAACCAGCCTCAATGTATAATATACTCACTTGGGTATTTTCTTAAATTCTGATTACACAATTCTCCATATGTTGTTCTGTCTCATTTTAGAAAGTGGTTAATCGAAAAAAGAGAAACTAAGGTGCACTCTTAGTAGATGCTGCACTTATAGTTAAGAATAAAGATATTGTTTCATTGTCTCTGTATGAGTTACTTTAAAAAAGAGTAGTCCCTTAAGCTATAATTATGTGATTACTGGATTGAACAAAATTTGAGAACTACCCTGTGTTATGTCAGAAAGTCAGTATATGATAGGATTTTTATGTACATAATTTTTTAAATTTATTTGGCTGTGCTGGGTCTTTGTTGCTGCATAGCCTTTTCTCTAGTTGCAGAGAGCGGGGGCTACTCTCTAGTTGTAATGCACAGGCTCCTCACTGTGGTGGCTTCTCTTCTTGCCGAGCACAGGCTGTAAGTCTTCAGTAGTTGTGGCGCACAGGCTTAGGTGCCCCACAACGTTTGAGATCTTCCCAGATCGAGGATCAATCCCAGACCTGTGCCTCCTGCATTCGCATGCAGATTCTTTATCACTGAGCCACCAGGGAAGCCCTGATAGGATTTTAATAGCTAGTCTTTCATGGAAACAACCTGAATGTCCACTGACGAATGGATGAGGAAGATATGGTACATATACACAATAGAATATTATTCAGCCATTAAACAGAATGAAATAATGCCACTTGCAGCAACATGATGAATGTAAACATTATCATATTAAGTAAGTCAGAAAGAGAAAGAAGTACCACATGATACCACTTATACATGGAATCTAAAATACAATACTAATGAACATATCTGTGAAACAGAAACAGACGCCTAGAGAACAGAATTGTGGTTGCTGAGGTGTGTCAGGGAGGGAAGATTGGGAATTTGGGATTAGTAGATGCAAACTAGTATAGATAGAATGTATAAGCAACAAGGTCCTACTATATAGCACAGAGAACTATATTCAGTTTCCTGTGATAAACCATAATGAAAAAGTATATGTATAACTGAATCACTTTCCTGTACAACAGAAATTAACACAACATTGTTAATCAGCTATACATCAATAAAATTTTTAAAATATCCCCAACACAGTTTTACAGCATGTAAATAAATCCTCCACAACTCTGAAAAGAAAAAGGCTAGTCTTTTTTTTTTTAAGTACTAACTTTTAAATTCATTACAGTATTTGCAAAACCTATGACAAAGGGCAAATTTCTCTAAGCAAAGAGCTTTTTACAAAGAGCTTTTAAGTACAGTTTAATGGAAAAATCGACAAAGGGATGAACAAACAATTCAT